>NC_142929.1:110604499-110686999 GCF_046866305.1 Octopus bimaculoides
CGTGCATAACAGTTTCGTTACTTTCCGCGCATCTCGTAAGAACTGCCACCAGGTATTAATGTTCGAAAAACTTTTCGTTGATCTAAAACGATTAGTTACCTATCTATTTCAAGTTTCTTACTCGCCTTCTCTATGACGTATCGCATGAGGTGGAGGTTGCAGTTTGCGCGTTACTAATCAGACCATCGGCGATAGTGCCACCATCTTGGTTAACACACTAGTCTATATTTTGAAATTTGAGTTTAACAGAGTTAAAATTATCAATATGATCTGCCTTGTGTGAGTCTTTTCTCAGCAACGCGACCTGTCCTCGATTTGTAGAACTGGGAATTCTCCCGCCCTGCCGCCCGTTGAGGTAGACACTGCCAAGAAGACTCCAGAAAGTTTCATATACAAAAGTAAAGCTCGTACGACAGACCATCCAAACCAGGCGATTTACCAGTAGTACAACCAGCCACCGCTTCCCTTATTTTCGAGGCTGTTACAGACTTTTCGAAACATTCCGCCTCTGTTACCGAGAGTCGCAGCAGATCATCGAACTATGCACTGGAATACATCCTACGTTTCGACCTGCTATTTGCCCCGAACAGTGGACTAAAGTGCTGTTGAAAAGCTGTACGCATTTTCCTGGACTCGAGTGATATGCACCCATTATGGGCCGTCAAATGCCTAATTGTGGCTTTATTGCCACGCCGTACCTGTGCCATTCAGGCCCATCGAACGGCTTTCGTCCTCTCGTGTTTTAGAGCATTTGCCTTAGCTGTGACAATGCAGTCTTCATGCTTCGTGTTAAAAATTGGTCGAGTGCCTATTTTGTCGCGGACACGTCGGTTGCGATGCCTTTTTAAAGCGTCTCTTTTAAGTTTCTAGCTGTGTCTCTCTCTATTGTGTTTTTCTGTATCGCTGCAACCTTACTAAACCTTATCAATTCTTCTGTTATCGCACTTTTTAGGACGAACCACTACTTGATGTTGACGATTGCTCCCATTGACGTCCTTTTAAATAATTCACTAATCCGGTCTCTGTCTACGAAGCATATCTAGTTCGATCATACAGGTCACTAGTTTGTGGTCTGTGTAGCCGAAGAGTTTTAAAATGTAGAGAACCTATGCTCTCCTTCTTTACTGGCCTACAGAATATTCTATCACGATAAGATCTGTGTTACCCGATGTTGTTTCTCCATATCCAAATTGATATATTCAAACATTCAATTGGTACCAGTTGGAAATATCTGAGTAGATCTTTGAGGCTATTGCTCTCCGGCTCCTATCACCTAGTCTCACATCCAAGACCACCATCTTATCTTCTGAACCCAAGGAGTTGGTCCGTATCGTGAGATCCAAACCCTTTACAAACAACAAAACAATCCCGGTCGATTTGAAGAAAAGTAAATCTCGTATCCAACGAAATTGGGCTTGAAGGCTTGTAGATCGGAAAGTCTGGTTTCGCTGATGGCCACATGTATATCTAGTGACCTGAGATCGTTGAAAAGGGGAATCTGCATCCAAGGTGACTTCAGGCCACGTATCCTACTCCTTTACGGTATTCATTCTTTAAAGATTTTTGTATGTGAGTTGTGATATTAGTATGATTTTTATATGTTGTGATAATGTAGTGTAGTTATTGTGTGTAGTACTTTTATGTTGGTATATCTGAAACATTAGCTCTTTATGGCTTGCGTTTACAGCCTTGTAATTTATGATGCATTTTTTCTTGTTCGTATTGGGGTGTATGATCCTACTGTTGTCGTGTAAGTGAATTAAGTCGTGCTTGTACTTGTAATGGTGGTGTCTGTGATAGTAGTGGTAGTGGTGATGAGTTGATGGTGTTGATAATCCTGTTGTAGCTGCTGGTGGGGTTGGTGTTGGTGCGTCGTTACTTAAAAGCATATCCCTACTTTGTTCGTTTTTGCTCGCTTTTTGTGTCCATGCTTTTTTGTTTCATTTTCTTTCTTTGGATTGGTAACTTTTTCTCATTTAGGTTTCTCACCGTCACCTTCGCCACACGACATGTACCTAGTGGGGGAGGGGGATATCTTGCACGGACATCGTCATTTTCTGTTGTTGTTTGTTGACTATCAGTTGCTGTTGCTGCTGGTGATGTAGTAACTCTTGAGGATAGTGTTTCTTTTGTTGTTGTTGTTTTCACTCTTATTGTTATTGTTGCTGCTTCAAATCGTGCAGTTGATGCAGAAATCACTATTGCTGCGGTTACATAATGCCATTTTCTGCCGTTGTTAGGGGTACAATGCCTCCTGGCGATTAGTATTTCCACAGTTGTAGAATCGTGACCTACCTTCCACTATCACCTGCATTTGCCACCCCGCTAAGATCAGTATTAAATCCAGGATTATGCTTGTTTCTCAAGTTTCACCTGAATGAAAATCACCAACTCCACCTCTACCCAGTCGTCTTTTCAGAATCTTTTTATTTTTAGCATCGTGCCAGTTTCTTCCAAAATTTCACTACCCACGAATAGTTTGCTACTGATAATATGTTTGAAATTTTCGCTCTAATCACTCTTCGTTCTAGATAACTCGGTAACAATGTGTAATTCTCACTTCTTTATGAGATGGTGGAGTGCTTCCGTCTTAGAGTTTCCGAGTGGAAAATAACTTGGGTGTATCCGAACTTATCGGTATGTCCCACAAAATTGGCTTGAAGGTATACGGTCTAGGTTGTGCCTTTTCGTCGATAGGTATCCATACAGAATTGTTTTTGTTTTTGTTAGTCTAAAAGGTGTTGCGCTATTTTGAAGCGTAACTTTTCTCTTTTCTAGTCTGTTGATGTGTTTCACGTTTCTTTTACATCTAGTGAGATGAAATCGGATAAGTTTGTGACCTTGGCCAAAGAGAAAAAAAAGCTCACTCTGTTTTTTTTTTACTGTTACTACTGTTGTTAGCATCATTGTTGTCTCTACCCTTATTGCTTCCGTCTGAGGTGATGGTGGTGCAGGTGGTTGTGGTAATACAAGTCTTGCTGCTACTGGTAATTTTGTAAATTTCTTTTGAGATGTTATGCTACAGCTATTGTTATTGCTGATACTATTGTTGTTAATGTTGTTGTTGCTACAGATACTGCTGCAACTATTTTTAATTACTACTACATCTGAAGTAGCGTGTGGTAGTAGATGACTACCACAGGGACGGTTTCACCTTTAAAACCATCTCCTATCTTCCTCTTTTGGACGACTGGACGACAAAGACAATGCCATTTTGATACTTCTGTATCTGTCTTTGCGCTTGAATCTTTTGCTATTTCTTTTTTTGTGCTTTTTTCTCTTTAAATTTCTCTTTCACCACACAATTATCAGTTTTGATGATTCCTGACTTCCCCACATGCTTCAGTAATAGTTCCACAGAATTTTTTACATACCACACTAAACAGTTTTTCTCTTATTCAACACAATTGATCAAACCTCCCTCACTCTTTCTTCTGATTGGTGTCTCTCTCTCTCTCTCTCTCTCTCTCTCTCTCTCTCTCTCTCTCTCTCTCTCTCTCTTGGAATGAAATGCTCCGTGCAATGTCAATAATTTCAGTGTCTTTGTATCTATACTCGTCAGTTCATTTTTTTGCCAGTTTATGATTCCAACTCCATACCTAAGTGATGCTATCGCCCATCTATTGCTTGGAATTTATCCCATCTAGTCAATTTTGAGCGCCACACCAACCATAGTCTTCGAGAATACTTTTCTTCAGTTGTTCTTTCATTCCCTTCTGCATGATTTTATGTTACTCTTTCATTTCTGCATGATTTTAGTTGTTCTTTCATTTCGTTCTGCATGATTTCATGGCATACTCTAGAATGCCATGGTACTTATAACCCTCTCGTTCAATTTGTTTCATTACTTCCCTATTTGGTAATTCTCTCCCTGCTAGGGACTACGCCTTTCCTCTTCTTAAATTCATTACAAGCATTGGAGATAAATTATGTGTAAGTGCAGAATTGATAAAACAACTGAGAGCGACAAATGCAGAATGCATGGTAAGAAGGTTGAAACAGTGTGGAACATTGTTAGTGAATGCCCGAAATTGGCACAGCGTGACTACAAAGGCGACATGACAGTGTTGCAAGAATGGTTCATTGGGAAATTAGTGGAAATTATGGTTTAGAAGGATCAAAGACGTGGTATGACCAAATTCCGGAAGCAGTTGCTGAGAATGAGGATCGCAAAATCCTATGCGTTGCAATGATTGAGTGTGACCATCATATTTACTATTGGAAACCCGACATTGTTGTAGTGAAAAGAAGAAGAAAAACAAAACATGCTTGATAATTGTGGGCAATGAAGAAAGTGGACATGATAGCAATAATGTTTGGTGTATTTGGAAGTTTTCAGTACCAACTACCTACATGTAATGGTAGAATAGCTACTAAAAATCATCCTTGTTTGGAACTGCAAGAGTCCTCCGCTAAGTTCTTGAAGTATGATCAGTAAACAAGTGTCATCTTAGTCTGGGGGCTGTGGACAGTTGACACTTTCCAACATAGACAGTAAAACAAAACTGAGAATTTTAATAATAATAATAATAATAATAATAATAATAATAATAACACCAACCGAAAATGTGATGTACCCACAAACATTTATGAAACTAGATGAAGAAGAAAGAGTAAACAACTGGAAAATGAAACCACTACATGGGCAATACCTCAGAGAAATCGAACGAAAAGACAAGATCAACACTTGGAGATGGCTAAGAAAACGTGATCTGAAAGGATGCACTGAGGCATTGATATGCAGCGCCCAGGAACAAACTCTGAGATCTAATTACATCAAGTTCCAAATAGATAGGATTACCGAATCGCCCCTATGTAGGATGTGTGGCAGCAGAAACGAAAAATCTCACATATTGTGAGTGAGTGTAGCAAGCTGGCCCAAAAGCACTACAAAAGGAGACACGTTTACGTGGCTAAGTTCGTCCACTGGAGGCTATGTGAAAAATACGGCTTGAACAGCGCACGGAAATGGTATGAACATGAACCAGAAGGAGTCACCGAAAACAAAGAACATAGGACACCGTGGGATTTTACAATCCAATGTGACTCCCTAATCGAGGCTCGGAGACCAGATATTGTTGTGGTAGATAAAAGAAAAAAAGGAAGCCAAGATCATAGATATTGTAATACCTGGAGGTGTCACTTATATGACAGAAACTTCTTCTTCCTTCGATTTCTAATTTCTCTTTTTACTTTTCCTTATACATCACACCAAATCATACACTAATAATAATAATCTTTTCTACATTAAACACAAAGCCTGAAATTTTGTAGGGAGGGAATAAATCGATTACATCGACCCCAGGACTCAACTGGCACTTAATTTACCAAACCCGAAAAAATGAAAGGCAAAGTCGACCCTGGTAGAATTTGAACTCAGAACGTAATGCTGCTAGACATTTTGTCCTGCGTGCTAACGACTTTGCCAGCTAGCCGCCTTACTACCACTAATAATAATATATTGAAAACTCGGTAAATTACAAACCTTCTTATCACTTAAAGCCCTAATAACTAATATGGTTTACAAATTTGGATGTCAGTGCCAAAGTTGTAAACTTCACGACTCTTTAATTAATTTATTTTAACACCGCTGATTTTCTGACATTTTCCGTGACTTTTTAACTTCTTTTTTCTCTCTTGCAGTCATCGCCCACTTTTACTTTCTTCAATAACTCTAGACAAGTTTTAAAACTAATTTATAGATTCTAAATTATTAGATCTGAACAGATAAGTCGATCGAAACATATTTATAAATCTGTAAACCATTGTTTATAAAATGTATGTATTTAACTATTACTTCTGAAGTATCGACTATTATTTTGTTTCTGAGTGCTCCTGTTTCAGTGAACAAGCACTTCTAACAAATAAGCTCCTTATTTCTGCGCCATTTACATTCACGGTATTAAAAATGCAGACACTGCAAATCACTATGTCAACCAAGACCATCGCCATCCCGACAAAAGAAATCTACATAAAATGCTTGGAGCAGAAAACTGACAACTTCAGTAAATGACTTAAATGGCGCGCTTATTATGCTTGGTAGACGTAGTTATAAAAATAGCTAAATTTATTGAATAGCAGTACTTAAATCCTACTTAATGTAGATGTATTCTTTTCTAGACCATTAGAACGAATACTATGGACAGTGTAGTAATAGTTATCTGGCGAATCATGTAAAACCTGTACATTACAGCTCTTTTTACGCAAATTAACTTTCAGAATTATGTGAAAAGAGGTCTTTGGGATATTGAGCCTGTATGCAACAGCACGAAGAGACATACATTTTCATTAGTGATTTACTCACAGTGTTCTCTTTATCCTCTAACATACTTGGATACCCGCTCTTTTCATCCTGTAAATTTGTTCTCTAGTTTGTTGAATTTCCTCTCAAACTTATTTCTGATTTCGTTGAACTTCTTTCTTTGGATTCGTCATATAACTATTGCTATACACTCATTTGTATTCATCCAAGGGTCTGCCCATAAATCATCTTAAACTAGCAAATCATTTGGATCGTATCTGGCATGCAAATCTCTTGTCTAAAACACTCGTGTACAGACTTCATCCGTCATTCGACTTTTGTGTCGGAAGTTTGCTGTGAGATCGCTCAGTTGCAGCGACAACTGATGAATCTCTCTTTATTCCAAATCCCTGTATATCTGGTATGCAGCAAGGTTCGATTAGACTTCCCGCACTATTCCTCTTGTACATTAGCAACCCATTTACTACCACCTAAAACGATAACTTCTTTGCAGATGACGTCACTTTTCATTCCTTAGCATTCTGCAGGTAGGCGTCAGAGTAATTTCGCATCATATATACCACAGTCTCTAACAATATTGATCTCGAAAATCCTCTGCAAGAGACTGACAATATTATTTACTTCAACAGTACGCAAACACTGTATTCCCATATCAGCGAAGCAATATAATAAATCACACCCTCTAGTTTTGGACAACGCCCAGTTAAAATCCTCAGAGTTGTTACAAATGCTAGACTTCAGATGCACTGGTAATTTCTCTTGACAATCTCACATTCATAACGGGAAAAAGACTAACCTTCAGAGGTGAATAGCCAGAAGGAAGGCAACCTGTTTGGAAAGAGCTAGCTATTTGCATGCTACTTTACCCAAGGCACTTGTGTTTCTTTCTGTGTATCCTCCCAGGCATCTAACCTAATCTTTCCACTCCAGAAAATGATCCATCGAAAATTATTTTTCTAGAAGAAATTGTAAGATCTTGCGAAGAATGTGATACATCACTTGTTTTTTTTTTATTTATTAAGCCGTAGAAGATGAATGACTATGTACGAACATAGAGCTACAGCTTATTAATCTATATTTTGCTAAGGATTGCAGACATTTGCTGGAACCTCCATAAATATATGTCTGATGCGTAACATGAAGATATTAGAAGTTGGAAAAATGAAGTGGCTATCAGTGGTTTTAAAACTAGAATATTGAAAAAAGAAACTGAATATCACGAGGTGCAATATATTTTAGTGAATTCGCTACTCTAAATTATAATTAAAATGAAATTAATGCTATTTTATCATTAACTCGAACCGTGACACAAGATATTTCCGCGTATTTTCGATTTCTACAAAGGAACTCACAACATCTTCTTATTGTATTGAAAAGATGATTTAATTGCGAAATGTTATCACTTGCGCTCTATCTTTAATTTCTGAATTAGATGTGAAATGTCTAAGTTAGTTTCGATGGTTTAGAGATCAGAAGCTGAAAATCTGTGACATATAATTCATATAATTCCAAGTCGACAAACAAAGCATATAAAATAGAATATGTAACCGGCTCATTAATTCACCCCAGATCAGGATATTTATTGGCTCACATAAACATTCAACTGTGTGCATATACGCACGTTAAGATCAATATACACTGGCGCAAGTACAAGCCCCACCACTGTTCCGTAACACAGAATGCCGTAGCGTGGAACCCATTTTCTGTTAACATAGAACTGAATGGGAAAACACTTTTCGCTTTACCGACTTTCATGACACAGCAAGATTTTCAAGAACACAACGTTTCTGAATTATTCTTTTCTACTTTAAGCACAAGGCCCAACATTTTTGGGGAGGGGGCCAGTCGATTAGATCGACCCCAGTATGCAACTGGCACTTAATTTATCGATCCCGAAAAGATGAAAGGCAAAGTCGACCTCGGCTGAATTTGAACCTAGAACATAAAGACAGACGAAATATCGCTAAGCATTTCACCCGGCGTGCTAACGTTTCTGCCAGCTCGCCGCCTTGCAACGTTTCTGAATTATGGAAGATACCTGTACATACACAAGTGTAAGCACATAAAACTAGAGACAAGCAGAAGAAGATTAAGATAAACCAAAATACAGATGCACAATCAAACTATTAACTATAATACTCGAAGATAAATGGAAGAAAACATTAAATGTATTGCAAGGCAATGCAATGCGGTCACTGCTCAAAAACTTTCATCATCAATGTGAATGCAAAGTGATTAATGATAATTAACATTGATCGACTTTTAAATGGAACTGAATCCTTTTTCAAATTCCTTGTTTGGAAATTGTAAGTATTACCGTACTCATGAAATAACTAGGAAAACAACGAGATGATAACTAAAAGTTGCAAAGAAATTCCTCAAATCTGGGTAAATATTCTGCACGGCATTCATTCTCATCCGAAGCAAGGTATACTATTCCCAAATCGTTATTGCAGTTGCTAGTCGGCCTACAAAATGTACAAATAACAAGCCAAAGGCAAAACCTTTACGGGTTTCGGTTGTTTGACCATCTGAAAATAATCTGAAAATAATGTCAAATTTTATTCAAATCACACTCTACAATCTTAAAAACAGGAGGACAAATTGGATGATATATTTCTAGATACAGCATGTGTAAATATATATATATACTAGTCAGAGTTATCGCATCTCTGATTAGAGGTCTGCCCGATGTTAGAGCTGAAGCGTGACTTTAAAATAAAACAGAAAATAATTTTGGCTTGAGTAGCATCCTATGATTTCAGTAGTCCAGTTTGGATAGGCGGAGATCAAAAATCTTCGACATAAGATGGAGCAGTGTTATTGATATTAACACCACAAAAATCGCAACAGAATTTGTTGACATAGTTTAAAACGTAATTGGTGAAGTTGTAGTTTCCCGAATATTAAAACCTGCTACCTCCACTTGAAAACGATTAGAAACCCAGACTGTCATTGATACTGAAACCATATGTCATGCTCTAATGTTAAAGGTTTTAAAGCTGATGCTACATGTTTTAAAGTAAAGCTACCTAATGTTGATAAAAACAAGAAAGTGGAACTTACGCCAACTATATCATCAATGTAATTTAGAGTCACTTTACGAGGACTCCAATTCCATCATAGTCATTTATGTACGTTCTAAACCAATAATACAATGAAATGCAGCATCATTTGTGAATTACTTTGCAAATATAGTAGGTCGTACCAGTTCAGAAAGTTGTAATTTCAGTAGCATACAAAATCATTAAAATCTTTCCAAAATTTAAACTCCCCCAAACCAACGGTTCGAACAATCACTTTGTTCCATTTTTGAGAAAACTCTCAGTGAAACATTATAACCTAGCATTAGCACCAGCCAAGTACAATCTTTCCAGTTTACAGATCTGGAAATAACATTAGCCTAATATTGATTATTATACACCAAAGTCTATAACATCAATTGTATCAAATATATTGCAGTGCATAATCACAGTTACCATGTTTTCTGCAAATGAAGTTTCTCAGATTAATCTCTTATTTCAACGGTCCCACATGTTAACGAAGCAACAATAAAGAAATAGATTTTTTTTGCTTTATATTTTTATAAATGAAAAAGCACCGGTCGACTTTTATGAAGATAATAGTGTACAGTCATAGCTCTAGTTCACAGTTCCAACGCAACCGTCCGAAGTTTGAAACTAGACAACTTAAGTGTTCTCCCATCTACCATAGAATAAAAAAAAAAACTATATTAATTCATTTGTGCTTTGGTTGAGGCCATTTGAAGAAGAAATTTGCTTGCCTTATGTAACTATAGATGCATTTTATCCCAGATTTTATAAATTAGGCGATCAAGGAAATGACCTGTGACAAACTGACGGACTTCAAAACTTCTTAGGCTATCTTGATTTAATTTCTATCGGTAAACTCTTTTTATTCTTTTACTTGTTTCAGTCATTTGACTGTGGCTATGCTGGAGCACCGCCTTTAGTCGAGCAAATCGACCCCAGGACTTATGCTTTGTAAGCCTAGTACTTATTCTATCGGTCGCTTTTGCCGAACCGCTAAGTTACGGGGACGTAAACACACCAGCATTGGTTGTCAAGCGATGGTGGGGGGACAAACACAGACACCCAAACACAGCATCGGTTGTCAAGCGATGTTACGGGGACAAACACAGGCACACAACCCCCCACACACATACATATATATATGCATATATACGACCGGTTTCTTTCAGTTTCCGTCTACCAAATCTACTCACAAGGCTTTGGTCGGCCCGAGGCTATAGTAGAAGACACTTGCCCAAGGTGCCACGCAGTGGGACTGAACCCGGAACCATGTGGTTCGTAAGTAAGTTACTTACCACACAGCCACTCCTACGCCTATAAACTTTGTAATTTATGTAAAAGTTGTCTTTTTCAGTTTATTGAACTGTTAATTTTTAGTTCTATATTTAAGAGATGAGGAATTATGTACATTATTTACATTATTTACAATTGACGGATATTTGTTCTCATCTTGTTTGTTGTTAACCACTACGCCATATGCCCACGGGTATATGGCGTAGCGGTAAAGAGCGCAAGCTACTAACCCCAAGATTCCGAGTTCGATTCCAGGCAGTGATCTGAATAATAATAATAATAACAACATAGAAAAATACCTTAGGAATGAGAACCCAGGTTCGAAATTTCCCCAAGACACCTGATGAAGGCTGGAGGTTAATATCAGCTGAAACGTTGTTAACAACAAATAAGATAAGGACAAATATCCGTCAATTGTAAATAATGTTAATTTTTATCAATATTTTTTCGCCATTTTACGAAATTTCTCTTTGGTGGTCAATGTTATTTATTATCTGGCTTATGAATGTGCCAACAGAACAGAAGGGAGATAGCTACAGATAGAATATTTCTGCGCAAATTTTATTCTAGGATTAACAAATACTTTCATTTTTGTCACTTTGAGCTCCCTTTCTTTTCATTCTACAGTAGTTTTTCCTTTTTCTTTCCTTTCTGTTTTTCTGATTTATTTTGTTTTGTTTTATTCTCTTAGGCTTTACGTATCTTATTCCATTCATCTTTTTGTCTGTCAGTTTATTTTCAGTTTGTCTATCAGTCTTTCTGCATGTCTCTTTTATCTCGTCTCTTTCTCTTTCTCCCAATACTTCTAATAGCCATATATTTAGCCGACGCGCTACAAACATACCATTTCATAATATTACATTTTTGTCACTTGACTCGCGAAATTTCTCAGCAGATCAAATTGCAACTAGTTACATAATAAAGATATTTTCTCACTACCATCCAATGTATGTGTCATTATATTGGTCATACAATCTGAGTAAATATTATATCATAAGTAGCTAAGTAACACTTTCAAATATTAACTCCGCCCAACCATTCACTGCTTGCCCCCTTACATGGAACACTATACCATACTTAATTACTGTGCCTCGATATAGTAATTCAGCCTGCAAGAAATAACTACCAACTCTCTCTCAAATTACACTCTAGCGTTTTGGGAAAGGAATGGATAGATTGGATAATGTCTTACATACTCATAAACTGATGGGATGGTGACGGCTGGAATGTTTTAGATCATATGTATGCTCAATCAGGGCTGAACCGAGGTTAACGACTGATGTTTTTGAATACCACCCTCTTTTGAAGGTAGCAGGGGCTGCTGAATTTAACTCATTGAATGGCCGTGTTTTATGGAACTCAAACAAATACAATGAAATGCGGCATCATTTGGGAATTGCTTAGCAAATATAGTAGGTCGTACCAGTTCAGAATGTTATAATTTCAGTAACAAAAAAACAAAAAACAAAAACAAAAACAAAAATGAATTAGGAAACACTTCAAAAGTCTCACACGTATGTAACTATATCACCTAAGGTTAAAAAAAAAATTATTGCATTTTCTTCTCATATTACCAACACAGTCAAATCATCAGAATTCGGACATGTAGTAGTCAATTTCAAAACTTAACAAAAGCCTTGATAGAATAATTTCTTCTTATTCCGCTAATTTCAAACTCTCAACACGTATTGAGACCATTTCTCTCAACTGCTATATTCACAAACCTCGCATAAAAGAATGCATCACATATTCAAAACAACAAAATTACAAACTTACTACACATCACTCGAATTTCCAATTACATCACCAAAGGGTCTGATTCTTCTTATTCCCTATTCATAAAGGAAATGCTAAGCTAAATGAAAAGAAAAGAAAGAACGCAAAGGCTTAGTAATCTATCACCAAATTCGTCAAGCCTATGGAGAGACAATGAGAACACAACTAGAATTTGTAAAATTTCGAATGGAATGTTACGAGGATTTTTCATCTCAGTCTTTGTAACAACTTTCACAAGTCATCATAGAAAAATAATATCACATTTATCTCCTACTACAGACATAGATATTATAATAAATCCAGTCCTATCTCAGCCACTTTGAAAAGATTTTAGCACCTACCAAATTCATCACACATTTCCCTAGCAACACCAAATAACACTAAATATAAGCAATCGTCACACTCAACAACATAAACATACCACACAAACACAGATTACTTTTAAAACATTCATGCTGGTGAGGTGTTGTAGGCAATTCTTAATTTAGGAATTAGAACACAGACACAGTAAAAAAAAAAAGAAAAAAATACAGGAACTCGGTAAGCGCACTTATTCTGCTTAATTCTTTAGCATACAAAAAAACCAGCGTATAAAAACTATATTATTATGGATTATACTAGTCCTGCCTTGAGCCTTTCAATTTTCCTTAATATATATTACAATAAACAGTACCAAACGAACGGCGCTCTACACATTAAATACAATACATACATTACAATTTACATACGTGGATAATATATACTTATTTTTATATACGTTTCATTTTTGTCTGTACAAACATATCTGATAATATTTCAATATGATTGACTTTACTTTCCACCCTTGGAAATCGATAAAATAAATTCAGGTTGAATATTTTGACTAACGAATCGAAAATATCTAGTCTTCAAATTTGGAGCCTTGCACGTACGATCAAACAATTATTTAACATGCATAAACGTACAGATATGAAATATATTATACACACAAATTATAATGTTTTTATACCCTCATACACAATGGATTTTTGTTGTGATATATGTGCTTTACCTGTGTATGCATACATGCTCGAGCGTACTACATATGATGCATACACAGAAATATAGTCATAAGACTGATGCATTCTACCCACTAATTGCTATGCCTTCATATTGAAAAAGAAAGCCACAACAAAAACAGTAAGCCCAAATATAGTCTACAGCTAAGTGGCCCAATTCCACTGTGTTAGAATGGCAGGCAGAATTCTGTGCCGCCGCCATATAGCATGGAATGTCCTTTCACTGCCAAAATTTCCAGATTCTTTTTCTGTTCATGTGATATTACTAACGACTTGAACTGATGTCTCTTTGTACGGCATTTTTCTATGTTTTGTTTAATTGTTAGTGTTTCGTATTCATGTTGTGGTTATGCTGTATTTGTTCAACTTTGTATTAATGCTTTTTGCTTCATGCTAAATAGAATCATCTTCATCGTAATTCTTACTGCCCTCATCACCGCCTTTGCCATTGCTCTTTGTTTTTAATATGGTAATGCTGAAGAGATAAAAATGAACATGTTGATGATTTCGGGAATCACAAACATCATATATAAGTTTTTATGCTCAACAACAGATTCTTCTGTAATAAAAATATTCTACAGGATATAATAGTTGCCTTTTGCTGGTAACTTTCTATAGAAAAATTTAGTACCTTATTTTACCATAAGTGAATTGAATTCAAAAAAGGTGGAATTACATATCTCACTAATTAATTGCAAACATGTACTCTTTTACTCTTTTTTTTTTACTCTTTTACTTGTTTCAGTCATTTTGACTGTGGCCATGCTGGAGTACCGCCTTTAATAGAGCAAATCGACCCCAGGACTTATTCTTTGTAAGCCTAGTACTTATTCTATCTGTCTCTTTTGCCGAACCGCTAAGTTACGGGGACGTAAACACACCAGCATCGGTTGTCAAGCGATGTTGGCGGGGTGGACAAACACATACAATAACATACACACACACACACACACACACACACACACACACACACACACACACACACACACACACACACACACACATACATATATACGACGGGCTTCCTTCAGTTTCCGTCTACCAAGTCCACTCACAAGGCTTTGGTCGGCCTGAGGCTATAGTGGAAGACACTTGCCCAAGGTGTCACGCAGTGGGACTGAACCCGGAACCATGTGGTTGGTAAGCAAAAAAAAAACAGCCTAAAAAAACAAAAAAATTAAATATGACTCTTGTACTCAAAACCTAGGTCTAAACATTGTATTAATAGTACCTTGCTGGTATTATTTTGTATTCGACGAGGACGAAGTTTACGCCTAAGATATCACATCTAAATTAAAGTTTCATTTTATTTTTAGCATAATTCTGTTCTATTGGATTACTTTTACTTACGCAGACCAAACAACTCCATAGATTTTGGATTATTGACTTTTCGGTGTTTCTTGTTACCCGTGAATGTACTTATGTTTGTTGCTTCCTTAAATACAGTTTCTTTTTACAGATCTTACTTTTTTACTTAAATATACTTACCAAGCTGTTTCAATCTATGAGCTACTATTTTCTTTACCGAGTCAACAATTGTATCTCATCATTTATTCATTTAACATTTAAGTTTGTTGTCAAACAGAAAGTTATTTCACTGATCACTTTCTTAATTTAATCAACAGTTTTCTTTTTAATATAATTTCCACCTTCACTCAATCTCTTTTCTTTACCAGATATTTTCTTAACTCTCACTATCTTTTATTATATCGTTATGTATATATAACAGCATTCTTTTAAGTCTTTTACTTTGTTTTTCTTTTATATTTTTTCCATTCTCGTTAGCTTGTACATCTATACATTTTTATAACACCTATATCACATCAATTATTATCTACCCGACATGTAAATTGTTAAAAACATAATCTCGATCTAAATAACTAAAATAATCCTCTCTCTCTCGCGCGCCCCCTCTCTCTCTCTCTCACTCACACACACACACACACACACACACACACATGTAAATACATCTTTATCCATAACTCGTTTTCCCATTTTCCTCAGAGTAACATAAATACTTATATTTACACATTACCAGGCGCGTGAGTGGCTGAGTGGTAAGTAGCTTGCTTACTAAACACATGGTTCCGGGTTCAGTTCCATTGCGCGGCACCTTGGGCAAGTGTCTTCTACTATAGCTTCGGGCCGACAAAAGCCTTGTGAGTGGATTTGATAGACGGAAACCGAAAGGAGCCTGTCGTATATATATATATATATATATATATATATAGTGTACATTTAAACACATAAGAGCTATCCATTATAGGATACCTGACACGCTAGAAGGAATAGCCAGAATCCAAATCGCTATTAGGGATAAATTTCGAAGGGAATGAAAAATAAAAACATTTACCATCTCCTAGACCATGGTTTGTGACTTTATATTAGCAAATTATTTTATTTGTTGATATAAACTCAGAAACCATGGTCCAGGAGATAGATGGTAAATGTTTTTATTTTTCATTCCCTTCGAAATCTATCCCTAATAGTGGTTTGGATTTTGGCTATTCCTTCTAGTGTGCCAGGTATCCTATGAGGAATACCTCTTATGTGTTTATATGTACACTGTATTTATATGAATAATATATAGCCTATTGACTAATTTTTCTACACGCTAGGTCACTGGTTGTAAAAATTTCAAAAATTTTTCTTACCCTGATATTATTAATTATATATATATATATATATACATACATATATATATATATATATATATATATATATATATATATATATGTTGTGTGAACGCCCCCAGGCGAAAAAGTAGGATGTCCCAAGACATATAAATAGAGGTAGTCTGGCCGTGGTAGGAGTGTTGAGTAGCAGTGGAGTAGCAGTTGTGTAGCGGTTGAGTAGAGATCATCCGAAGGTGCTAGATAGCAGTAGCGTTGAGACATAACAATATATATATGTATATGTTTGTGTGTCTGTGTTTGTCTCCTACCATCATCCCTTAACAACCGACGTTGGTGTGTTTACGTCCCCGTAACTTAGCGTTCGGCAAAGGGAACGATAGAATAAGTACTTGGTTTACAAAGAATAAGTCCTAGGATCAATTTGTTCGACTAAAGGCAGTGCTCCGGCATGGCCGCAGTCAAATGACTGAAACAAATAAAAGAATAAAAAGAATACCAAATATATAACACACATATGCGCGTGCGCACAATCACTCATCCAAGCTCAAACGTAAGTACATATTGGTAAGCACACTTAAGCTGTCACACACTCAAGGTCTAAGATTTCACAGCGTGGACATTTTTGGATAATTGTGCACCCTTTTTTACGCTGCTCTTCTTCATCAACAGCTTACTCGTCACACGCCATTCTGTCTACCTATATACAAATAAAGTTCTTGTCTCTGTCAATCAAAGAATTCCCTTCTTGTTCGGGCAGTTAAGTTTTATTTTCCAATGCCAAGATATCATTCGTCTGTCTGCCTCTTTCTTTCTTTCACTCTCTCTCTCTCTCTCTCATACACACATACACCACACACACACACACACACACACACACACACACACACACACACACACACACACACACACACACACACACACACACACACACAAGCACAGACACACTCATGATCACTAGATGCTACTATACTGTAAGACAAATAATTGAAGCAAAAAGTTTTCCGCGACATAAACAAAGAAAAAAAAAAGAAAAGAAAAATTGTCATAAGTACTGAAATGGATATGTCATTCACTACATGTCATTTAGATTGCTATCCATCATCAAATATCACTGCGGTCTGTCTTATTACTGCACAGTGGCGCTGATGTACACGGATACACACGCATACGTATATGTTTATATTAGTGTGGGGGACGGCACACATGACATTTTGGAGGTGAGCGTAAACTTCTTATTAACTTGGAAGGGGAGTATACGAAGGTCGTACAGCACAATACAGATTACAGATTACTAAACTTACTATGATAATTCTCGCCAAAATAATCCTTGCAGTTGCTGATTTGCAAATGTAACTTACTTAGTTGCTGCATAAAATATGTTTAGCATGTTAAGTCTCATCCTGGTATCAGAAAGCCTTGACTCTGTCACAGTGGCTGTCATTAATGTAACTAACAATAATACTCTTTGTTTTATTGCCAACGAAAAGTGTTCTAGCACTAAAATATATTATAAGTAGTTTTTTGAATACCCCTACCTCCACCGAAAAGTTTTTACACATACCGTGATAAGCCAGCGTGAAAATTGTTGGACGTTTAGGAATAACTTAGCATACTTATATTGCAGCTTGCACAAGCAATAATTTACTAGATTGCACAAAAGTGATGACTTACTTTCAGCAATTTCGCCTAAGCTTATACAGAAGTTTAAGGTGCAAAGCTGTCGTTAAGTTTTTGTCCACCATCTCATTTCCAGTCACATACGAGGTGATTTAATCGTAGCAATGTATGCAATCTCACTGTCATATTTTCTTTAAGAAAACATACAATTTCATTTCAAGGTACTATTGTAAACCTATAAAGATATGCATCTTCCAGATGCCCACCATCTGCGACAATGGATTCAATTTCTTTTTCTTAGGGTGGGTTCACAAAGCTTTTCATGCAGTTGTGAGATATAATCCCAAGCCAAATGCAGATCTGAAAATTCCTTTCTTCTTTCAAGATATTTATGATCACGGTAAAAAAAGCACATGGGCTTAAAGAAATGGTTTTAAAGAGGGTGAAAAGCGAGTTTCAACCGTTTTAAAACCAGTTCTTCAAGTCAATGTTCTTTTCGGCCATAATCATAAGAATCTAGATCGTAAGAATCTCTTGTTAGAAGGAACTGATTGTGGTGAAGGGCCACTCAAGTAAACTGATAATAGATCTAGTTTTCGAGAAGGCTGGTGATATATTTAGTTGTGAAGTAGACAACTAGATTGATTTAGTTGTTAGGTGTTATTTGAAACGTACGTCATAGGGAATATTTTGTACATTTTCCTGATTAAGACCCTAGCTATATCAACTACCAATACTTTTCAGTATTTATACTGGCATAACACATTTCCGAGTTCAAAGATAACTAATCTAAGATCAGCTTAGATAATCATAGTCATCTGTTTTGAAAAACAGTGATATGCGATGGGAAAATTATTTATTTATTGTACAGGTGCAACGATGAATTACCTTATGTATTGCCGAAATGATATTGATAGATTGATACCAGAGAAAATAAATAACGAATGAATGGACTATACTTCCTTATGAATAAGAAATGGCTTATATAGGTACATAGACATTTAATAGCACAAGCATCTCCCTCGCAATAGTGGAATATATGTGAGAAATACATAGATATATGCATAAAATATATTTACACACATATATGGTTGTAGAATCAGTAGATCTCGGACAAAAATATACTGTTGTGTTTGGTTGCACCCTTTACATTAAAGACCAAATCCCGTCAAGGTTGAATAACTTCCATCCTTCTGGGGTCGAAAAAATAACTAACAAAGTACTAGTGTCGATAGGATACCTTTCAAGGCGATGTCCATGCTTGGTCACAACGCATTGACTAAAACTCTCTGCTTTTATAAAAAAACGCTCACACTTGCACGGACATAGCCACTTACACACTTGTATACGCATGTATGCATGCTGTCACGCAGTTTAGGTTTAAAAATACTAATTATAACACAAAAATAAACCCAATACCCATTAGCACACTTACTACTAGTCTGTTATCTATTATTTGCTATTATGTCATTTCAGCCGTAACTAACTCGATCCGCATTTGTGTTTGGGTGCCTGTCGTGTATGTATATATATATGTTGGTGTATGTGTGACCATAGAATGTATATGTGTGTGCGACGGTATTTGTATGCATTATATATATAGTGTATGTGAGCGTGTGTGTGTGTGTGTGTGTGTGTGTGTGTGTGCACGCACGTAAAAATACACGTACCGAAATATATAATATATGGGCACAGTTATGCCCGAGTGGTTAAGAAGTTTGCTTCGTTATCATGAAGTCTCCACACACACACACAAACACACACACACACACACACACACACACACACACACATTGTATATTGGTAGAGGCATAGCTGAGTGGCTAAGAAATTCGTTTCGCTCTTATGATATCTCTGGTTCGATTTCAATGCGTATCATCCTCTGCAGGCTGTGTGAGTGAATTTCACACTGACGGAAACTGCGTGGAAACTCGTCAAACTGATCGTATCAATAATTATATATGTATATATGTGTGTATGTATGTATGTATGTATATATGTATGTATGTATGTATGTATGTATGTATGTGTGTATGTATGTATGTGTGTGTGTGTGTGTGTGTGTGTGTGTTTGTATGTCTGTAGCACACACACGCATACCCAAATGCGCATATGCAAACACTTGCACACACACACACGCACACACACACACACATACATGTATATACCTATGGGATGTAGCTTTGTCAGTATTATATGTGTGCGGTTTCTATGTCAGGTTTTTTGGGATTGTGAAGCGAAGTATTTGTAGCAGCTTGCCGTGTTCTAGTTGTATGTTGGTGATGCGTCATTTGAATACTTTGTGCATGGTATTTGCGTTGCATTTTCTTTTATGTACCTATATTGGTACGTATATATAAGTTCGTTTACAAATATACCACGTATACGTATATATTGTGTGCGTGCGAGTGTGTAGGTGTGTGTGCGAGTATGAATATGCCCACAAGCCCATATACACATATAGGTTTTGTGCGCGTATGTATATATAAGTGAATGTGTGTGTATATGCATGTATGTGTGCATTATGTACTTCTGTTTATGTGTTTTCTATTAGAGCCAACAGTTTTTCATTCAACAGAATGTAACGTTTATATCTAGTATCTAAGGGTAATAATTGTTTTCAGCAATTATTTTTCTTAAATTATTTTAGTAACTTGAAAATATAAGGAATAAATAATAATTAGTTTATTTAGTATTTATAACTACACCTTTTCTAATTTCAGTATAGATTAAACATGCCAACCGCGGTAAAAAATTAGGCAAAAGTAGAAATGTAGGAAAATATTTATTGAAATAGCTTTCACTCTTGACGGTATGGACATGTACTTATAATTTAATAATACAATCCCTCTGGAAGATATTGTACTAGGAAAGTAGATTTTGTATGAAAACAAAACGAACTTTGAAGTGTTCCAAGTAATTAAAAAATCTAAGACGTTTCATGAGATGTTGGTTGCATGTGTGCGCGCGCGTATGTGTGCGTGTGTGTACGAGAGGGAGAGAGAGAGAGAGAGAGAGAGAGAGAGAGAGAGAGAGAGAGAGAGAGAGAGAGAGAGAGAGAGAAGAGAGATTCGAAAGGAGGGACAAAGAGATGTTTCAAAATAAAATATGCTTAACTAAGACTGACAATTTCACGTGAAAATAAGTCTTTACTATCATTGGTTACAAAAAAATAAATTCTTGTGGGCAGCTGACTGATTGCTGCTAGGTTTCAGATGTGCAAAAAATTAGTTATAAAGATAGTTTACAATTTTGTATTGATTAGATTGGGAATGTTTACAAATATAAATAATTGAAATTTTAAATTGTGAGTTGAATCAGTACAGTGGAGACCACTTAGGTGTACTATTAATTTTATCCTTGTAGAACCACCACCATCACCCCTCCCCCCCCACCATCACCACCATCACCACCATTACTACTACTACTACTACTACTACTACTACTACTACTACTACTACTACTACTACTACTACAACAACAACAACAACAACAACAACAATAATAATAAAAAACATTGGAAGAAATAACACAAATGAGTCAACATAACTTGTCTTGTTTGAACCGGTTTTTGCCGCTTTCTACATGTATTTTCTCACTAACGTGTCCTACTTCAATTTACTTCCTCGACTTATATGCTTTTTTTAAAAACGATTTGAACTTGAACCTAATACTGATACGTCATTATTAATATACAATTGATCTGCTTTAGGAGTAAATTATTCTATATAATTTTCCATGTAAATAAGCATACATATATTTATATATGCACATATATATGTGAATCTATGGAAAAGAATATATACATGTAAATCTGCATATATATACATATATGTACATTATAGACAAGTTCTTTCCTTCCTTTCAGTATACACACACACGCACATACACACACGGACACGAGTGCGCGCACACACAGAGGCACACACACGCACAAATACAAACACACACACACACTCACATACACCACACCACACCACAACACAATACACACATATATGTATGTATAGCACTGAGTACGCAATTGTAATTTTATTTTTTCTCATAGTTCGTACGAGTTCCATATAGTTTGTTTCGAACGACAAAGTTCCTAAAATCGATCACCAATGTTTCTAGATATTCATAGCATCATTTTAAAGGTAAAGTGATGCTGGCGTGTTGCTGCATCTTTATAATAAAGCCCAATGTGATTACCACCGGAAACAAAGACACAAACACCCACCACGCACACACTCGCTCGCCTTATATGTATGTAAATATGTATGTATGTGTATATATATATATATATATATATATAGATATATACATACAGGTATAAGTTAGAGGTGTTTAAAGCCTCTAAGGGACAGATATATCCAAAGGCACTCCTGGTAATTACCTCAGTATGTATAGTCCTTGGTAAAAGGTATACGGCAGCAGGTAATTTGGCGGGTAAACCGTAGTTTAATTTATATAGACGATTAGAAAATAGAGGAAAAATAACAATAAGAAGTGTGTCTTTTGCGCTAGGAAGCCATTATTTAATTAGTTAAGAAAGGTGAGAGTGAGAGTGAGTTTAGGATCGTTTCTGTGTACCATGGTGAAGAAAATATATATTTACATGTTTGCCTCGTTGCCAATGGTAGACATCATCAGAACGAAGAAGTCAGAGGTAGAGAACAGGGAAAGGTAGAGGGATACATCGGAAAAGAAAATGATCCAAGGTTCGAAATGATAAAAACTCACTCTCATTCTCACCTTTCTTAACTAATTAAATAATGGCTTCCTAGTGCAAAAGACACACTTCTTATTGTTATTTTTCCTCCATTTCTTATCGTATATATATATATATATATATATATATATATATATATATATATAAAACAAAATAAGCAACAGGATATCCAGGGGTAATGCAGTACGATCGTTTCAAGCGACTCCATTTAATTGAACAATGCAACCATTGCATCAATTTAAATGCAGAGCAATCCTCAGCTGTATAAATACATAGAATTAAATTAAATTAAATCAGATGGACACGTTAGCATAATTTTGTCTAAAACCTCCAAGAAGGTAAGGAGATTGTACTGATTTTGATGGATATTTACTTTTAATATTTTTAGTCTGAAATTAAAGCACATTTCATATATTACAATAAAATAAAAGCGATATCGTATAGTTAGTGTGCTAAACAAAGTTAGTATACTATCCATATGAATTTTTCCTGCCTAGCTGATCAAATTTCATCATGGTTTTAGTAATTAATTTATTTATTCCTTTCTTAAAGTGTTCCACCCTCCTGATCTTAGTATTTATAAGGGCCTTTATGTAAGTATCTCTTCTAATTAAGTACCCCTAAGAAACTATAATATCATGTATGGATTAACACTAATAACTTTTAAAACCTATAATATACCTCTTAGTTTATAATTAGTATATAGTTAGCATGTCCTATAACATCAATATTCCTTTAGCTAATACCAAATAAACAATTTTTAGTTTAAATACTTAGATTATTATACATTTTCTATAAATCTTCTCTATTGATGTTAAGTGGGCCCTACCTGCAAGGTCATGCGCTGTTTATCTTGAAATGAGATCGCCATATCACGCACATATATTTGTGAAGCCTTTGCCTGGTGTACCCTTTTCAGACGGGTAATGATGGGCTTCGTATATTTAACCCCAGTGTTATTTTGTGTTCTCTCACTCAATAATAGTTATAATATTAATAACAAAAAAGAAAAAAAAAAGAAAAAAAAGAAAACAAACGAAATCAGCAAGATAGATATATATACCAAGACCAGAAGGGAGCAATGAGCAGATTGTGGGGTTGCAGAAAGAGTAAGGTTGTGCCAATTATCATTGGAGTCTTAGGAATGACGCGGAAGAGTTTCAAGGAGTGGACAGAAATGATCGGCTTGCAGAAGCACCTAGAAGGCATGCAATTGGCTTGCTTGTTAGGAACAGTGAAGATCATTTGAAAGTTCTTGGATGGCTGAAGTCACAGCTGGTGACTTGTTATCAAAGAGTAAATCCACCTGAATTCCATGATAGGAGTGAAATACAAAATGTTTTGAAATATTCCAATTCTATCACATGGAACATTCCAGTTGTTTATCTATTCTTTGAATGAAGGAAAGCGACACGCTTAAGGGAACTATCTCAGTTACATACTTAGATGTATCCAATGAGTTATTGGTCAAACACATGCACAATCAAAGTTGGTGGAGCTCCGAACAATTTAAAGTGTCATAGTGCTCCGGAGGTGTGGATAATGTCATTCAGATTTGTGGTTGGAGGTCGTAATTGGGTATGTGTAACAACAACCATGGGTTGGAGGTTGTAATTGGGTATGTGTAACAACAACCAGGTAATTGGGTATGTGTAACAACACTTTAACGTAAGGTCAGTTTATGAATTATCAGTGTAGGTATGTTTAAATGACAAAAAATGCATCACCAAATAACGTACTGGAAGAGCACAACATTAATCATTGTTGCAGATACTGAAAAATAATTTGTCTCCCATCGTGCAAAAAGAAATAACACGAAATATATTGCCAGTAATTGTTATCTTCTGTTGTATTTCTCATATGACAATAAGGCTCGCGTAGGAGAAAAAATGTGTAGGAAGTAAAGGAAACTGATGAAGGAAAAGACGAGGTTCTATTGAAAGAGAGTGACGAAAATGAACAGATGCTGACAACAATGAAAACACTATCAGATACTTGGTTTCAAGTATGCATTAAGTTGGATAGATTAATTTCCAAAACACCGTGTTCATATATATATATATATATATATATATATATATATATATATATATATATATATATATATATATATATATATATGTGTGTGTGTGTGTGTATATTTGTACGTGTGTGTGGATGTGTGTGTGTGTATATGTACGTGTACATATATGCATATATATATATATATATATATATATATATATATATATATATATATATATGTAAATATGTGTATACACACACACACGCAATTCAGGAACAAATAAGAACAAAGGGAAGATGCATACGTGCTTGTGTAGGTGGCTACCTACACAAGGGACATTACTGATTAATATTATTACAATGTAATTTCATTGAAATAATTTTTATAGAATCAAGTGTGAAGACTCGATATTAGATGCTAGAAGTGTATTAGAATTATACCTATAGGAACGACGTAATTATCATTGTTGGAAAGAAGAATGGCTAATAAGTTCGTTACATTTTGTGAAGATTTAATAATCAAAATAAGAAAAATGGCAGCAGTAAAAATTATTGAAATCGTACAAGTATGTCTGCGGAATTTAGTGATAAATCTCTGAATCAAATCTCTCTAAGATCGACTTAACATTTCATTCTAATAGAATGAAATCGACATTAAATAATCACATATTCTGTTTATATATTCTGTTGACATACTAATGCACGAAACGGATAATATATCAAATTACCTGGTCATGCGTGCGCCGTTCATGTTCACTGACTTACAACGTTGTTATAGTGTGTAAATTTTATCAATAGTTTAAGATAGGAATGATTATTTTTGATGGTGTAGAATCATATCAATGCCTGAGGTTATGCATATGCATGATTTCGATAAGGTTGATGCAACGAACACACGACGGGGTAAATGATTATGATGTTTTAGGTATAAGTTGGTTGTGTGTAAGTTTTGGTGGTCATCTATGAGTTGAAAGTTGTTTCATAAACAGTATCTCAAAACAAGGCCTGATATCCATTTGAGGGTATATTTAGGAGATGTCAAGTGCTCAATATCGTTAAAAATATGTTAAGGTATACATAGAAACACAGATGATAACGACTTCTCTGAAATATTTTATATAGTCACTCGTAATTAAAAAAAAAACAAAACAAAAACAAAGAATATGCCAAAAAGCTTTTCAATCAGCAGTCTAAAAATTCAAGAACGTTGCATAGCTATTTTATAGAATGAAAAGAAACACTGTTTTATAATTAACACGGAATTAACCTCAGAAAATTTAGCTACTCTTTCTACATAGAAGAACTGTTAAATGAAAATAAAGAAATAAAAAACGAAAACTTCAAGGGAAGATCATACCGATCACTTAGAAACGCTTACAGGAAAGTAATGAAGCTATTGCACGCTTGAAGATATCTACTCAAGGAATACTTCAGTTTTTTGGAATGTTTGCTGTTTAAGTATATCAAAATGTAATGTGTGGGGTAATATATGTTCATGGTTGTTGGCAGCATTCTTTGCAGCTTGGATATATAATTATCTTAGTAGTATATTCACACGCATACACACAAACACACTAACACATGCATACACATCTAACATACGACGGTTGGTGTGTTTCTGTGCATATATTCGTACGTGTGCGTATCTGTGAGTATATATATATATATATATATACACACACACACACACACACACACACACACACACACACACACACACACACACACACACAAAATCAAAAAATGGAACAAAAACGTATTAGACAACAACTAAACATTCGGACAGTAGATAATACAAAAAAGGACAGGAAAAAACAAAGACGGGACATTCGGAGCTTTCAATCTTCAATCGAGAAGCAAATCGTCTTTGCAGTTTAGGCCGGTTAATCTCGAGATTGCTCTAATCTGGCCAGCCCCAAGGAAATCTAAGCTAAGAGCACTAGATTCTTTGGAAGAAAGCAAACGAATATATACGAAAAAAAAAAACGGAGAAATGGTACACAGTTACAAATACAAACAACAAGTGTCTTTCGACTAAGGACGAATTGAATTAAGCTGGCATGTGTGGAAGTATATTTATTTATTTATGTGTTTCAGCCAAGTGGCTGCGGTCATGCTGGTGCACCACCGTGAAAATATGTATATATGTATATATATCAAGTGCAAAAATACGGTTAGAAGACAAAATGGTGTGGAATTGTTTGAGATAAAATATTTTCATAGACTTGTTGCATTAAAAGCGCAATATATATTGGTGCGAGACGAATATTGTCGCTGCAGTGACTCACGAGAAAGACAGACACGTTACGCCCTTCTTGAGGTTTGTCAATGATGTACATCCAATTGTTACCTGCCCAAACGAAATTCGGACCTCATTCTCTCGTACTGCAGAAGCTTGGCGGCTGGAGAAAAATAATCGGTGTACGCAATTCAAACAACATTAAATTTATATATATATATATATATATATATATATATGTATATATATATATATATATATATATACATACATACATACATACATACATACATACAGGGTTATTCAAAAAGAATGTACCGATTTCATTACGCCGATTTCATTTTAATAAGGAAAAGCAATAGAAAACCCCAGCTAAGTCACAAGTATTTACTCAGAATCACTTTTATTTCCTGTGGCCACCACCTGCAGCACGGGAAACATCAATGCGAATAGAGAATTCCTCCCAGACGCGTATCAGCATATCATGATCCACTGAATTGATCGCTGTTGTTATTCGATGTTTAAGGTAATCGAGGTTAGTGGGTAGCGGTGGAAGTTTTACATATCCTCACAAGAAAAAATCCCACACGGTAAGGTCTGGGGATCTCGCAGGCCAAGCACAAAGAGTAATCCATTGCTAAGGCATTTTTTCATTTAAAAACACTCGAACCATCAGGTGCCAATGGGGCGGTACTCCATCTTGTTGAAAAATGAAGTCATGCGAATCTGCTTGCAGTGAAGTGAAGAGCCAGTTTTGGAGCATATCGAGATAGGTTTGTCCTGTAACGGTGTTTCCTTCAAAGAAAAAGGGACCATAAACTTTATCCTCAGACACAGTACAGAAGATGTTTACGTTAGGGGGATCTCTTTCATGCTCAACTGTTTCATGTGGGTGCTCTGTGACGGTTGGCTGTGCCGCTCAAGTGAAAAGTCACTTCATCACTAAAAATTAAACGTGAAATGGTTTCATCCTCCATCATCTCTAGTATAGATTCGCAAAACTCCATCCGCTTCCTCTTGTCGTCCTTAGCAAGTGCCTGAACGAGGCGTAATCTGTATGGTTTCAAATGTAGACGTCTTCTTAGCACACGCCAGATAGTGTATTGAGGGATCGCAAGCTCACACTAGCTCAATTTGTGGACTTCCGCGGGCTCCCCTCAGACGCAGCACGGATTCTCGCCACTTGTTTCTCTGAAATTTGTGGTCGTCTTGGACTTTTTCCTTTACACAGACACCCACTCTCTTGAAACTGTTGAAACCACCGTCGAATGTTCTTAGGAGAGGGCGGATTAATATCGAATCGCCTTCGAAAAGCACGCTGCACCGTTACAACCGAATTTGTTTTCTCGAACTCGAGAACGAAGGATGCCTTTTGCTGAGGATTCGCCATTCTGAGTGTAAACAAACAACTGAAAGTTGCCGGAAGAACAACGCGACTGCAGTAGCCCTGTGGCAGCCATTCAGAACTTAGAAAACTCCACCGCTACCCACTAACCTCGATGACCTTAAACATCGAATAACAACAGCGATCAACTCAGTGGATCGTGACATGCTGATACGGTCTGGGAAGAATTCTCTTACCGCATTGATGTTGCCTGTGCTGCAGGTGGTGGCGACATTGAACATTTGTAAGACAGGAAATAAAAGTTAATTCTGAGTAAATACTTCTGGAGTTTTCTATTGTTTTTCCTTATTAAAATATTGCGTAATGAAATCGGTTCATTCTTTCTGAATAACCCTGTATACATACATACACACACACACACACACACACACACACACACACACACACACACACACACACACACACACACACACACACACACACACACATATATATATATATATAGTATTGCTACACTTTCGAAGAGCAAAATCGTTTTTGATCGGGTATATAATAGTTAGAGTATTGGTTTACACACACATATATATATATATATATATATATATATATATATATATGTGTGTGTGTGTGTGTGTGTGTGTGTGTGTGTGTGTGTGTGTGTGTGTGTGTGTGTGTGTGTGTGTGTGTGTGTAAACCAATACTCTAACTATTATATACCCGATCAAAAACGATTTTGCTCTTCGAAAGTGTAGCAATATTTTTTGTTATGGTCATTTTGAGTAAAGTTTCAAATACGTCTCATGAATAATTGCCTTTTTCTTTATGACTAGACATTGGTATCGTATCTTCCTTCGATGTACCAGAGGGGAAATCTAAAGCAGCATGAAGCGCACGTAAAAGTAATTGCTGAAATTTTATGTATATATTAATAGGTATTGGTTTATAAACAATGCATTTTGAAATAGAGTAGGCATAACATCTCTACTATAACCTAATATAACTTATGGTTCTTAGAACCAGTCTTTGATTATACATCGTATGGAAGTGCGATACATAACTATATTAGCGTATAAACTTAAGATTTTGTCTCGTTACTACTAAAATATTTGCTTATCAGTATTTGTTGGAACCGTTCAAAGCCAGTTTTACTCATAATGTTGCATTCTTTTGATTTGTTTCCCCTTGTTGTTGCTTATTCTTAAGGAACAGTATTAATTTCTATTTACAGTATTAGTTTCTTATATCTGCGTTGTTTCATTCACTAACACAATAATCTTATATACAACCCTCCTGCACACGAATGTATTCGCACACATAGAAGATACAGAAAGACGCGTTCAGACATGTATGTATACATTAACCAAGCCAATCATATTCCATTATTTTACTCTTTTATACAGAGAAGTAATTTACTGTCGACGGGTCTATACTTTCTCCACCACAAATGTGCATCGTGAGATACAACAGAACAGTTTGAGTTGTTTATGTGGAAAGCAGTTTTAGTAATAATGATAATAATAATAATAATAATAATAATAATAATAATAATAATAATAATAATAATAATAATAATAATAATAATAATAATAATAATAACAACAACAACAACTTTCCGTTGGATTATTTCCAAGATTTATACATATGCTGAGAATTTGCCACAAATGTGTGAATGATACATACCTGGAAATTTAGACAGAGCCAGCATGAATGAAGGCTATAAACAAAACATATTCTATGTCAAAGAAAGAAAGATTATAAATGAAAGTGCTTACAAATTTTTGTAAAATCCACTTTCAAGTAGTGAAAAATGACAATTATAATACGAAAGCCTAAAATTCTGAAATTGTAAAATCTGAATTAGCTATAAAGGAAACTGATATCTTGCAAAATAACGGAAGAAAAATAATCATTTTTATCCTTTTATCCAGAGACTGAATCATTATTAAGATTATTCCTTGTTTCATAACTTGTGGTTTAAATATTTATATCTAATCTTCTGTTGCTTTGGTACCTATTCAACTCCTTCAATGGAAATTTTCCGTTTTGAAAATCAAGATTAATGTTATGTTTCTTTCATCTCGGGCTGTCATTATGTTAACAGGAAATATAGCCATATCCCAGAGGAAAGTATTTTCTTACTTATTAAAAGTCAAGATTTGATACTTTTTTTCCAGCTATTCTCTTATGTGTGAGTAGGTATTTAGTGCGAACTAGATATCTACTCAAGGCTAATATAGTTTCTTTTAATCCCGAAAAACAGAGTGATAAACAATAGTATTCGTACACAAGATGTTCTACTAAAGCTCATAAATCTATTCGAAGGATTGTATCTACTAATATGACACATTTGGTCTTAGGGAGCGGTTTGCAATCTTTTTTATCCACCGAATTTTGGAGGTTTAAGATTGAATGAATAACACAAGTTCACTGAATTCGAAAATATAGTCTTTGAAATGTACGCAGATATTGGTGTTCATTTTAGTCCTGATACCATAATAATCAACAAAATAGAGTGAATCCATGTACTCGTTTGTCAGTGTTGGTGGGTCACTTTACTGATTTATCAGTGAAAATTAAACATTTTGAAAATTCTTTGATGTACCTCAAGGTAAAAAATTGCATTGAGCAGTCTAAATATTTACAAAGCTTCAATCCCACCAAGTCAAATATAAAATTTAGAATCACTTAATATTATATGATATTTTTGAAACTACTTATACTTCGTAAAGAAAGCACACCCAGAAACGTTTGTGAAGATTATAAATCGATGTGACCTTCCTTTAATGATATGGTCGTTAAACCCCCTAGAAACTCTTCCGCTCGGTCGAATTTTCTTTTGGCAGAATTACCTCGTTGTAGTGAAATCATGTTAAACAATACTTACTCATGTAGTTTAGCTCACCAACGGAATATTTAATAATCATTTAAAGTCGACACGTTTTCATTTATGAGTCAAGATAGTAAATTTTGATTGCGGCTTGGAAAAGTCAATCTGATACGCTAAAACTTGTTTCTTATTTCTTTTCATAAAATTTCCTTAGAGATCAGAATATCGAAATACATTAATCTTAATGAACTGAATAGCAACATAACAATATTGCTATCATACGTAGAAAAAAATCTATTGTGTTTATATTGTACACAATTACAGTCTCTGGAGTACTATAACTTTATAATAAAATGTCATATCTGTAAATTATCTAAAAATTGCTCAAATAGTTTCCCTCTCATTTCAGCAGTTGTGCACTTTCATAGTGACGGTCGTATGTAAAAATCATCGGTAATATTCAGTTCCACATCTATAATGTTGTCGATTGCAACATAAACTGATGAATATTAATATCTGCTGTCATTGCCTAAACAATGAGTGTGGCAAATATATCTTCCATAACCACAGATTTCTTCATACTCTTGACAATATTTTACTCGCACGACCAATGGTCACTCTCTCTTCTAGAAACTATGGTATTCTCAGCAGAATCACTCACAAGAGTAGTATATTTTGCATTAATCAACTGTACATTATCAGTGGATACATATTATTTCTGAATTCTAACTCAAACTGTGAATACTTTAGCTACTCATCTTCGTGGTGTCAGCAACATAATTACTCGTTTATTCTTTAGTGTTTTCAGTCATTGGTCTGTAGTTATAATGGGGTTCGATTTTCGGAGTTTTTAACCGATTATAATACCTCAATAACTTTGTCCGCTACGTATAAGTTTGTAGATGAAAGACAAAGCCAGCCAAGCATAAAGGAAAGTAAATAACTCGGAACGTACACCATAGGATATTTCAGTTCAGTGCAGCCAAAATGTCTCAAAATGTGATCTTTTCAGAACTAACCTTACAAGGAAAAAAAAAAAAAAGACCGCCGCGTGACACATTGAAAGAATCGATTTTGCCATCAAAACAAAATAAATTAGGATTTGATCATTAATCCCTAATTTGAAAAGCTATAAAACTACATTCATCAAAGCCACACTTATCTCTTCAACACCAACAGGAAGTATCTGTACACTTTTACGTTGTCTGAAAACTTTACTTTGTCACTAAATTCTTACAAAGATCCACACTCTAGACCTTACTGGCGTTAAGTGAATTAAACAATCCAGAGATATTTCTTGATTGAGAAAAGTTGTGCCCATTTTAGAGTGCTGATAGCAATGGAATTTCAATATCTGGCACTTCTATATTTGTTTAGAGGTTAATTGACTAGGTTCATCGTACAGTTGGTTGGAAATATTTTGCTAAGTTACGCAGACATTAAGAAATAGAATGTAATGATAATGCAGGATTATCTTCAAGTAATGCCCCAAGGAGCTTATTATCAAACTCAACTGGACGTCCTGTTCGGTTTTCATCTTCAAGGTTGAAATCTCCACTTCTGAATTTTGCAAGCCATCTTCTGAAAGTTCTTCCATTCAAGCATTCTTTCCCATAAACTGAGTGTATGTTTCGAGTCGCTTCGGCTGCAGAGTTTCCTTTTTTGTACTCAAAGCATTATGTGCCTTAAATGCTCCTTGGATACTTCCATGTTAGAAAGGGTTTTAATCAAAGAAATTTTAATTTTATTATTCTGTAAAATAATATTTAATTAGTTTAAATGTACACAAATGCATAAAAATAATTTTTAATTCGATTAGACATTCTAAAATACTATTAAATTTCATTCAATTTTAAAAAAGGTAAAATCGGACAGAACTTATGGGATGACCTGATATATATATATATATATATATATATATATATATATATAATCCCGTCTGTCGAAACGAGAAATGTTTGCCACAAGCATCTCATCAGTTTTTTTTTTATATAAAAACAAACAAATTATGTACGTCTAAACTTGAGAGAAAGATCGAGCCTTGTTCATGCTAACTTTTCATAAAAATATGCACTGCAATCTGGTTTTTTTTAAAGTGAGAAATTATGATATTATTTCAAAATAGTAATATTACCTAGATGTTCGCAATTGTTCGCTACTACAGAAATTATCTAAGGTTCTTATTCCGTAATTATGTACCTCTAGCTGGCTAATTGAAGTAGTGATATGTCACAAAATGTTTGGCAGAAACATCAAAAATCTACAAAAAATGGTGATCAACTTGCTGAAGAATACCGCCCTGCCGACTAGAATCAACTCACTAAGAAGACCGAGATTGTACTCAGACACATGAAGAGGAATGCTTACCCTTTCGACAAAGAGGCGTGTCTTTTCACCTAGTTTGACTGATCTGAAGACGTGGTTGCATGCCTCGAAAACTCCAGAATGCCAGGCCACTTCACTGGCCTAAATAAACTACAGTACCCAACGTCTGTACTAAATACTACTTCTTTGGATCATTATTTAACAACGGATATATTTATGTATGTGTGTGTGTGTGAGTGTGTTTATGTATATATTATAAACGTATATGCATAGGACGCGCACACTTATACACTCACACATCTATATTTATTTGTGTGTATATGTGAACACATGTATGTGAATATATATGTATATATGTGTTCATATATGTTTATGTATACATATGTTTATACAAATATATCTATATGCCAAGATATATTTGTGAGTATATAAACATACACACACATGTATATGAATATGTTTATATATAAAATTAGACCGATTCTAGACTCTCTATACATGTATAGTAGATTCGCTTATTTAACTCACGCACGATCTGCATGTGTGTATATATATATATATATATATATATATATATATATATATATATATATATATATATATATAGTGTGCCTATGTGATTTTGTGGAAGTTATGCTTTTTTTTACATTTTTCTCGTTACTATACGCATCTATAATGATGGTTGCAACAGCAATAAAGTACAGACATTTAGACATTTGACATTTAAGAGATAATTTACAATGTGCGGTTATCCTTGTAAATTACTACATTATTTTAAAGATAATAATAATAATAATGATAATAATAATAATAATAATCCTCTTTCTAATCATCATCATAATCATTGCGAACATTTATTTATTTATTTTTACAATAGTTTCATACAATCTTTCGCTGCAATACCAGAAGCAGGTCTGTGTTGCATGTGCAGTATTGTTTCTCCTTTTAGTCTTATTCGGGTTTCTGCTTACTGACTGTATCTGTTTCGTTCGGTGTTAGAGTGTTGTGTTATTGTTATTGTCAACCTCCAGGTGATTTTGACTGAACTTTTTTATGACCAAAGGTATGTCAGCCTTGAATACCCTATCGTTTTTTGCAAGACAAAGTACGACCGGGCTCACATTATCTGGTATGTCTTTCATTTTTAGTGCAATAGGATGTAATTTGCGTTATTTCTAGAGGTTCAAACAACTTCATAAAAGTTCTCTTGTTTGTGTGTAGTTTACTAGGCGGGCTAAAAAAATTAATGGAATTCCAACGATCGGCATGGGAGAAGGGTCTCAGCATTAACAAATATAGAAATAACACTAGGGATGAGAGAGTTGCGAGGCAGAGAAGATATGTTTCAATCGTAGAGTTGTTTAGCACCGGTCTGTTCCTGATTCGAGCAAACTCGAGATCAAAAAGACATTTTAACCATGACTATCTTGTACCTTACTGTGACTACACTGTCTCTCAATGTATACAGGACTATTTTATACAGTGCGCCATTCATTATTTTTTAATAGCGGCGAGATTGTAATTTGAATGATATCTACTTGATATTTCAGGTCGTGACAACGAATAGCGGATCTCCTTTGCTTCGAGTTTATTCCTCATTATCATGCTAATATTGTACAATTTAACATATTATGTTGGATTTGCGTATTTGATATATCAAGCGTGCGATGTATATTATGAAACTTTTATAATATACATTTCAGGTAGGGTTTTGCGTTGAATGTGAACAGAGTCTTGTAGGAGTATTTTCTAGATTGTGTCCAAAGTCACAACCCCTTAGACTAATTAGATCTTGACTCTATACCTTGAATTGTTAATTTTCTTTCATAGATTTTTAGTAACCGGATATTAGTCTTGTGCAAGTCTATCTCAACGTCATTTTAGTTTCGCATTGAATCAGTCATGCTTAACATGAACTATCTTTATATTTCTGAGTTTCCCTTTTAATCTGTCGTTCTTTTTTCTTAAACTGCTTCATCCAACGTTTTTAATTATTTACCCTCAGAATCAGGCAATACGTATAGTCTAAAACGTGTTTCGTGTTTTTCATGTCTCCTTATGTTAACCTTTACTATTATGTATATTTAAGACTCAAAGCATATATTTTACAATTTTTTATCTATTTGTATAAGAACCTTCTCTACATGTAACCACACACACACACATATATATACATATATATATATATATATATATATATATATATATATATATATATATATATATATATATATATATATATATATACATATATATGTATATATACACATACATACATATGTATGTGTGCGTGTGTGTGTCCTTATTGAGCCAGAATGCAACTTATTTTCGGATTTCTCTTTAAAAGCTTTCCACTTTATTAAAGTACAGCTGTACTTTATGTACTAGAGATATGGTGTATTTATAAGTATTATGTCATTTCTTGCTTTAAGTTCGTTCTTTTATACTAGTTGCTAACCGAGTATTTTAGACTATAATATTAGTTGACTTTCTTGGAATACCATTATCTAATATTCTCTTCATTTGTCTGTTGTGCCTTTCAGAGTCTTAAATATTAATAACTGGGTAAAGTGGCGCGCTGACAGGATTGTTAGCATATCGGGTGAAATGCTTCACAATATTTCGTCCGTCTTTACGTTCGGAATTCAAATTCCTCTGAGGTCGACTTTGCTTTTCATTCCTTCCGGGATCGATAAAATAAGTACTAGTTGAGCACTGGGTCAATTTAATCGACTTATCCTCTCCCCCCATAATTGCTAGCCTTGTGCCAAAATTTGGAACTAATATTATAAGCTGGGAAGGTGGTGAGCTGGTAGAATCGTTGGCACATCGCGCAAAATGCTTAGAGGCATTTCGTCGGTCTTTACGTTTTGAGTTCAAATTCCACCAAGGTGACTTTGTACATCTTTCGGTACCAGTTGAACTCTCAAACTTGCTGGCCTTGTACCAAAACTTAAAACATATATTAATATGTGGAGCTTTAAAATGAATTTGTCACTTTGAGCGAGTCGGCTTTAGCACTTTTGTTAAATTTCATATTCATTTTAATATCTTTTCTGTGCTGTTCCGACTGTAGTACAGCTTTCGCTGTTCTATATTTGTCTGTTGTCTCTTGTATATACAATCTTAAAATCATGAACGTAAATAGTTTATAATTTAATAGATTTTGCATTCATGGCAGACCTGATTCAACAGACTTGTTACCAGAGTTAGAGCAAAAGAGAAGAATAGTTGAAATTAGGATTCTTCGTGAAAAATTCCTCTTATGTGAAAGTAAAACCGGTATTTATTTTCTGCGAGGGAAATGGAAGTTTTCCATATTTAGCTACATTTCCCGATTGTAATCAAGCGTGAAACTTGAAATATTAGCTTGTTTCACATGAAATGTCGCATTTTTAATTACTTGTTATTTCAGTCATTTGAAAACTCAGTTATGTGTACCTTGCATTTAAACTTGATTCTTTTTTCATTCCCAACAATGTTGGTATACAAAATTCGTACCCACACACCTTATGAAAATGATAACAGCCAAACTATGTTGAGTGATTTTCTTGTATGAGTACAAAATGAGTCACTCTGTCGCAGAAGCTTTACGGAATATCAAGCAGGCCTTTGGTGATGGTTTTGTTGACATCAGAACTGTTCAGAGATGGTTCCAAAGTTCTCATTCAGGAGATGATAGCCTTGAAAATAAACTAAGGGGTAGGCCAAAATCAGTTATTCGGCATGATGGATTAAATGTTTTGGTTGAACAAAATCCGAGAACAAAGGTTCGAAAACTTTCATCAGAACTACAAACATCTCGCACAACATTTTTTGGATACCTGTTAAAAAGTGGAAAAGTCAAGGAAACAGGTTTGTTCCACATCAACTGAACGAGATTAAAAAAAAACAAAAAAAAAAACAGACGCCTCGAAGTGTGCTCCTTATTGCTTTCTCGGCTGGAAAAGATCATTTTTGCATCAAATCATTACTTGTGATGAGAAATGGATACTCTTTAGCTGAAGAACAGGACAGTGATTAGCTGCGGGAGGGCCACCTAAACACTACCCAAACCTACCATTGCACCCTAAAAAGTTGCTGGTCACTGTATGGTGGTCTGCGAAGGGAGTTATTCATTATTCATTTTTGCAACGAGGAAAAACGGTAACAGCAACATCATATTGCCAAGAAATTGATTGTATACATGAGAATTTGAAAAAGAAGCAACCCAGACTAGTGAATAGAGACGGCCCAATTTTGCTCTACGACAATGTACCTCCTCACACTCTTCAAGCTACGGTCCAAAAGTTGCAAAGCCTGAATTATAAAATTTTGCAGCATCCTCCTTATTCCCCTGATATCTCTCCTACTGATCATCACTTATTTAAGCATTTTGAGCTTTTCATAAGGAATAAAATATTCTTAAACAGAGAAGAGGTAATTGAAGCATTCAGAAAGTTTATCACAGCGAAAGAGGAATTTTTAAAAGATGGAATTTATGACAGAGAAACGTTGAGTAAACGTCATAAATGAACATGGATCATACTTTGATTAAATAGATCAGTTCTCTAATACTTCTGAAACATTTTATTGTTACCTTTCAAATACGACATTTCATGTGAAACAACCTAATAGTAAGCAATAATCAAAGCAAAATCATTAGTCATATTAAGTTGTTGTGTGATGGGATATCTTATACTTCTATTAAAATATATTTGTTGGAAATTTTAGGACAAGACATTTCATTTTTCTTTTTTAGTTAGACCAAACTATGGATGTATTCGTATTTTTTTTTCTCACAGCATACTAACAAAACGCACTTTCTGAAATTTATTGAAATTGTTTTTGTCGAATTCTGGTAATTAAACTGAGTTAAAATAAAACTATATATGGAAAAACCATGCACATAATTTAGCTACTTTAGGGAAATCAAATGTAGCTTAGGGAAATCAAATGTAGCTTAGGGAAATCAAATGTAGCTTAGGGAAATCAAATGTTCTCGATAAATAGAATACTTTATGTATCTTTTAACCAATATTAGACTATTGGTTTGAACAACTTTATTGTATTCGTGTCTTTCAACCACCTAAGTTCTAGGCTTTTCCCTCTCCTTCTTTATGAACCCTAGCGCATTAACATTTCTAATTTCTCCGTCTTTTCAATCCCGAACATTGCTTTTGTATTTTTCTTTCACGCCCATTCCACAAGACCTACTTCATCGTTACTCATTCTAATAACGTCACTCTATCTCCATTCTTCTTCTTCAAATTCATTTCTCTCACGGCACCCTTTTTCACCTCTTTTCTCACTTTCTATCTTTCTCAGAAGTATTTCTTTATAACCTTTTAGCATTCTAATTCTCCAACCATCACTTTACTACGTTACCTAAAAGATCACTCAAAACGTCTAGACTTGAGGTAAACATACCCAACTTCAACTTATATATCTTTATCACCTTTGTTTTGAAGTGTCAGATTTTTAATCACACCGTCATTTTCCAGATGATCCATATTTACACTTAAATAAAATAAGCAAAATTTGTGCGCTAATAGGCTACTAGAATAAATTTTTGAGTGTGTGGATATATGTATACGAATGTGTGATAAATGAGTTATTTGTCTTAGTATACATTTGATGTCTGCTGCTTATTTCCTTCATTGGCCAACAAATTATGGAGCACATTGCGTATGTATATCACTGTAATTGTAGTTCTATCGTCGATTATAAGTCTTTAATTTTCCCCGGGTTCGAATGTATGTATGTTCGTGTGCGTGTATGTGTGTGTGTGTGTGTGTGTGTGTGTGTGTATGTAACACCGGTATATGTGGTGCATAATTAAATTTACTATACATGAGAAAATCCAATCTTTTTCTGTCTACTTTTTCTTTTGTGTATCTTTTGCAATGTCTATGTGTGCCTGTGTGTATATGTTGAGGTAATGCGTATCTGTAATTCCATCTCTCACTACTCTGTCTCTCATATCATCAAGCAGACTAATTTATCTATCATGCTCTCCCGCTTGTTTGTAAATAACCATTGCGAGAATAGTCGGCGGCTGAATTCTAACAAGATTTCTACACAGCTGTGCATGGATAAGAGTTCGTAACATTTCCAGTATAAGGTGGATTTTCGGCGTAGAGTTGAGAGAGAGAGAGAGAGAGAGAGAGAGAGAGAGAGAGAGAGAGAGAGAGAGAGAGAGAGAGAGAGAGAGAGAGAGAGAGAGACACACACACACACACACACACACACAAAGAGTGAAGGAGGGAGGGTGGGATAGAGTGAGTTGCAGAGAAACAAACACATCTAATGCCGACTTTGATCATTATTTCTAGTATATGTTATGATATTTTAATTAGATTATTGATTATATAGTTAATCCTTTACATTGCAAACGACTTGTAAAGATTAAAATTAATCTTAAGAATGCACCTTACAAAACAATATAGTATAATAACCAAGATGTAGGCTATTTACAGCCTGGTCAAAATAGAAGACTTTTGGAGTATTAGAGGAAAGTTCGACATTTTGTTTATGTCATCTCTGGCATCTCTGTGTACAGTTTAAACTTTCAAGAATCAATGCCCCAGTCCATATGGCTATAAATAAGTTATATATGTATTTTCTCGTAGTAAGTATTAGGAGCACTATAAAACTGACAACTGAAATGAGTTTTGTTATGTCCCACAACTACATACGTACAATTTACACACAAATATACACATAGATGGGTAGTATATTTAATCTGATCTGTAATATCCAATTACAAAGCATTGCGTACTTTTTCCGAACATACATGCATACATACATGCATACATACATACATACATACATACATATGTGCAAACTGTACACAACTTTGTGAAGAAGAAGCAGAAGAAGAAGAAGAAGAGGAGGAGGAGGAGAATAAGAATTAGAGGAGGAGGAGAAGAAAAAGAAGAAGAAGAAGATGAGAAGAAGAAGAAGAAGAAGAAGAAGAAGAAGACGAATGACACACTTTGTGGTCAAAAGATTTTCCGACAAAGACAGACATTGCAGAAGAGTGAACAAGCATCAGGAATATTCTGTGCGCTACAAATCTTATTAGTCAAACATTGGCAGAATCGACAATGACAGTAAAAAAGATGTTCAAAATAAGGATTTTGAATATATGTCAGGACCTTTGACTGGTTTATATCATACAACGGTTTCTTTCGATTTTTATTATTTGCATCGTTGTTTAATTCTAATTTACACGCTGTTAGGCACTGGTTGTGAAGCTGTCCAGTAGAGTGTCAAACTAATCTCAAACTTTTTGTAGATTTTCGATCGACATTTCAATGTTGCCTACTTCATGATCAATAATAGTATTTCTTGCCTCTGATGGCATGTTGCAGATGTTAATGGGAGCAAGTGGTGCTGAATCAGATATATAACATAAATCTGCATCTGAATGCTGACATGCATTTAATAACTTCTGCTTCTTCACTTTGGGTCATTGGTGTCAGATTAATTTTCAGAATTCCTACAAGGCCATTTGATACTATTGAGATTTGATGCAAATTTATTTTATTTTCACTTGATGAACTTGGTAGAAGAATAAGAGCCCATAACCTCTGAAAGCACCCCACGAGACATGTAAAACGGATGCTGTTAATGTTCCGTGCAAACTATTGTGCATCAACACCTGTAGGAAAGATATGAGTGAGAGATGGTTCAAGAAGGCCGATATTCTAGGAACGAAGGGTTGGGGAAAGGGGAATTTGGAGACGCTCCAAGGTTGGCGAAAGATGAGTGACAATTGGATCGTGGATGTCTGAGTGGCGGGTGCCCGAGTGGTGGATCAATTAGATCCGAGTAGCAGAGGCCATTTAATAGCATTAGAAAAGACAGAGAGAACAGACAGTATGCCTGTGGACCAATGACTGGAGTGTCTCCATTAGTGTTCGTTAGTAATGTCAATCAACCAAATAACCCTTCTCTGGATGTGAGCCAGAATGTTAGTGTGTAGTAGTAGCAGAACCTTCCATTGCATGTCAACTGCCCAGCGGTTAGTTGACATGCTGTGCGTTGATTGACAGCCTGTGTGTGTCAAAAGAATTTGCTATCTTTTGGTCTAGAAGAAAAAGATATAGAAGCGTTCAGTAGATTTATAAAAAGTAACTGCTTCACAATAATACTCTACTGAATCCTTGCCGTACTAATATAAGGTATGGCCTCCAAATGGTAAGAATTAGAAGGCTTTTGTTAAGTAAATATACTTTCTAATCCCTCAAAGTTCACTGCTATTTTAGCATTATCCTTATTTCTATTTTATTCAACGTTCTCATCGTCAGAAAATTCTATTTCATAATGCATTTTCTCCCAAAAGTTCTCAAAAGATAAAAATCTCTCGTAAATCTTAAATTACAAGAAGCTAGTTTACTCTTTGAAATAAATATTGTCTATTCGGCACGTGGTGAATCAAGTTTGCCTAAAACTACTACTGATGAGTATTTTGTCTTTGATGTTTTAGAGAGTATGTTTTCAAAAAGAAATCGGAGCAAAAGGAAATAAATTCATTTTATGATTCCCTAACAGATAACGTGTTTGCAGTTCTTCTCTTTTTCTTGGTTTTCTCTGACCTTTCTGACACGGGTTTCAAGTGTAGGATCCCATTTAGACAAAAGTTCAATCAGCCCACGTAAGCTACCACTGTAAACATCGGCAATTAGAGATGAAGGGCACCACGAAATGTTAACTATCTTTCAGATAAAAATGAATTAATGCCAATCAGATGAGTAAAATACAAGACTGGTTAGCCTCCGCTACCACAATATGGTTATATGCAAGATGTCTATGAATATGTTTGAACGAATTCACTATTTGTGTGAGTTTATGAGGGTGTATGTGTGTGTGCGTATACATGCGTGCGTATATGTGAGTGCGTACGCGCGCATGTGTATAAACATACATAAATACATACATACATATATATATGAACACACACATATACATATATATGTACACACACTACACACACACACACACACACACACACACACACACACACACACATATATATATCGTGACCGACTAGATTATCGGAAGTTGTTATACATTGCCGGTTACAATGCTCATTGCATCGTTTTAGTTTTCGCATGATGTCAACTCACTGACCATGCGAGCTGGCCTACATTTCCCCTGATCGGAGGCTATTCCGTTGTAAGGTTACCCATTTACAACTGAATGAACTGGAGCAGTGTTAAATGAAGTGTTTTGCTCAAGAACACAACGCACTGTTCGGTTTGGGAATCGAACTCACGATCGCTAGCTCGCCAGTGTAAGACCTTAACCACTAGGAGATGCGTCTTCATAGACACACACATATATTTGTATATGTATAAAATCGGTTAGTAGTTCCTAAATCCGGAAAGAAGCGCTCTCTAAAATTTTGATAAGTTACTTGGATCAAACGTGTTCTTCAATATCCTTGCTCTCTTGGTCAAGAAGTGTGTACATCGTTTACTCCCGTTAAGGTGCAGTCCAGATTGTTCTAAGCGCTTCCGTTTAATTTTGTACGGGTTATCCTTTTCTTCTAAGCACCATTCATAGCTGGCCAAAGGTGTAACATTGCGCCTCTTTGAAATCTTAAAAGAGGACTTGCGATTGTTAAGGCGTTGCTTGAAGTGAACCACTGTAGCTCCAACATATTCCCGTGTCTGTGTCCTAGTGCTGGTGGTGCTGCACCTGTTGGTGTTACCACAGCTATTGCTGCCGTTACTGTTGCTACTGCTAGACACGTTTCTGGTGCAACTGCTGTTATTACCGTTGCTGCTGGTATCGCTGCTGTTTTTGATATTGTTACTGGACGTAATGCTGGTGTTGCAGTGGTTGCTGTTGCCGCTGCCATCTCTGTCGTTGCTGCCTATACTGTTGGACGCGTTGTTGATGCTGCTGTTGCTGTTGTAGCAGTCGCTATATTTACCGTTGCCGCCGGACTTACTACCGGTGCTGCTGCCGCTGCTGCTGTAGTTTTTGTCGCTGTTGTTGTTACTGCTTGATACGTTGTTAGTGCTACTGTTGTTGCTGCTGCTCCCATCACTGTCACTGTTGTCGATTCTGCAGGACACCAACTCGGCCTCATAGACCACGGACTCTGAGTTGCATCGACCCCATCACTGAGCACTGCATGGGCATCATGCGTCTGTGCTGGGTTTAGAGGTGTTCACTAAAAAGTTTTTAATGCTGTGTGCATAACTGAAAGAGGCCCTAAAGTTGTGCTTATTAAACAATCATCTGTCCCAATGGGATTGCATGAAGTGCTTGTCCGCTAACCTAAGGAATATTATTCTCATACTGGTTTTGATATTGGATGAAAAAGGTTAGGTGAACCAAATGACTTTACGGTGGTGCTTCATTTTGTGGATGCTAGGCCTCGGCATAAAGGGATCAAGAATCCCGGTGAGCTTGCTTGGTTCGGGGTCTTTATTAACCTCCAGAAGTGAAGTATTTAGTTGGTGCCCTCATCAGAGGAAATTCATGTTTGAAACATGGAATTCCCTGCTTACCGACTATCAACCGGAAATCGTGCATATGCTGATCATTTCAGAATCAACTGGAACCGATTTAAGGCAGATAACACCATCTTCTCACTGAAAGATTGTTGCTCAATAGAATTTTTGAGTACGACCTTGGCTGACGAAGACCTTTTCCAATTTCCAGTTGTAGAGAGGTTATGTGCCTCCGGGCAACGAGTCTGACGGGCCACCTATACCGCTAAGAACGTTATACATACGAAGCAAATGGCCAATTCTGTAATGTAATCGGTACGTTTATAGGATGAGCTACACAAATGATGCTAAGAAAAGAAGCGCTGACTGCATTGAATGAAAATGTATCAATATGGTTGACAAACTACTAGTTTATTATATGAAACCGCGCTTTAGTGAGCAAGTAGATGTAGCGAGCTAGTCATTGATACTCAAGCAGATGCCCATATTTTTGATCAGTGTAGGAATCTCTCTGTGTATAGAAGCATAACCATACTTGATTCATGATAGATGTTTTTGTGGGGGCTTTGTCTATCAGACACAAATCAATGGCATGAAACTTCCCAACCAAGAAATGAAAGACGGGAGGTCAACTAATTTCTCGTGCCCAACAAAAAGAAAAAAAAAATGAAAAAATGGAATACATTGATCTTAAGGCCAAATTTTTAAGCAATGCTCAAGTGGAAGTCAAAGGAAGAAAGTAAAAAACATGGAAACAAGAGGTAAAATAGGTAAGGAACTAAGTTGTACATATATATATATAACAGCAGAAATTTCATAGCAAGATGAACACCTCGACTGGCCCACATAATATTGTTCAGATATTTGCAAAAATGTATGGTTAGAGGAGTGGCTGGGTGATTTAAAGTGAATAGCTGAAGCCGTGAAAGGGCTGGTAATTGCACCGAGCAATCTTTGACCACCATCATTAGGATCATGACTTTATATCTTCTACACTGCTCCCCCTTTCTTTTCAATCGTCCTTTACTGTCTTTCTGTTCTTATATGTGACCACAAAACTGCAGGTGTGTGTATTATCATGAAACTCATGTGAATATATGTACTCTAAAATAATTTATATTCTTGCTATGAAATTATCTTCGGCCAGCCATAGCTGACACTTGCGCAAAGGACAATGTATGCAATGGGATCAGATTTTGAAGTATGTGGTTTCTAAGCGGACTAATGAACCTTACAGTTACACATACACACACCACGCACACATGCACACATGCCGCATGTCGGGGTATGTGAATGTATATGTTCGTCTATCTATCTATCTATCTATCTATCTATCTATCTATCTATCTATCTATCTATCTTTTTTCTTTCTTTCTATAGGCAACAATTATATATGCAGACCAAACACACGCACGCATACACACATTTCCTTTTCTATATTGTTATTTATCCATTCAATATATAGATATCGATGAAGTATATATCAAGCAAGCATACGTACTATCGATATTATCGACTGAACATTTCAAGACAGTGCCGCAGCATATTTGCAGTCTAATGACTGGAACAACTAAAAGGCTATACATACATACATACATACATACATACATACATACATACATACATACATATGTAAATATATATATGTATGTATGCGTGTGTATGTATATATATATATATATATTGTTAAAAGTGTGCAACTTAGATCCACATTACTCAAAGTTTCCGATGCTTAAAAGCATGTTTCATGCTTTGTGATGTGTATATGCATAGATACTTATATATTTCAAGATTATTGCGTGAATGTTTGTATGTATGTATATATATATATATATATATATATATATATATATATATATATATATATATATATATATATATATATATATATATATATTCTTACATAAATACACATGTATATTTACATGTATATGTATGTATATATATATGTGTATATATACGTATGAATAGGTTTGTGTATGTGAATATATATGTACATATATATATATATATATATATACACCCATGTGTTTAAATATTAATGTATATATGTGTGTATATATACGCACATACATATACATACACGCGCATGCAAACATATAAATATATATATATATTATAAATATATACACGTATACATAAGTACATTTAAAGTTTATCTATGTACAAATATATATGTGTGGTGTGTGTACTTGTGTAAGCATGCATGTGCGCGCTTGTTCGTGCGTGTATACTAAATTACAAATAGCGTATCTCCATTCATATATCTATATATATTGTCTGTAGACAATTCATTTCGGTTTGATACGTAAAACATCAGCTTTAGATGATAATTGTTCATATTTCTAGACCGATTACTTGTGTTTGCATGTGCTGCGAACCGTATTTTGAAAAATATTAATGTGCACATATAAACACACCTATGCGTACATGAATTTGTCTGATTAGATATCTACACAATAAATTTAGCGAAAACAGCTAAATAATCTTTGTCAGTAACAGACTGGATATTTTACCGACTGATTGGTCAACTGGTTCATTGGTGGCCTTATAAAACCTTTTATGTTTCTAATCGAAGCGTTCAAAAAAGAATGCCGACCACTTTGGTTTCCGTTTGTAACAGCATTTCATGATTTTCAACGGTGAATTATTATGTCTACGAGCTGATATAATCTTCCCAGCCATCTTTTCATTTGCTTCGTTATATGTTGCTTTCAAATACTTTACCATAGGCATACATAAATAAGTTCACAATCTACGTATTTGTTGTATATGTGGTTGAGCATTGAAACTCCCTCAGATATCAGTTGCAACACATTAATATACAATAAAATTATGCCAACTGACTGTACACGCACTCACACACACACACACACGCACGCACACGCACGCACACGCACACGCACACCCACGAACATACGCACGCACACACACATACACACACACAGACACACACACAAGCACGCACGCAATGCTGCAACTGATTTGTGAAAACCGAATAACTGGGCAGGAAATAATTCTAGATGGACAACAAGGAAATTCTTTCAGAGACAAGTCCAGTCAACAAAGGTGTTAATATACTTCCCTGTAAGGTGACTAAATAGCAGAATCGGTAGCACGCCGAGAAAAATTCTTAATGGTATTTCATCGAATTTTACCGACGTCGACATTGCCTTTTATCCTTTCGGGGTCGATAAGTTCCATTTAAGTACCGGGGTCTATGCAATCCACTATTCTCATCCCTCAAAATTTCAGGTCTTGTATCTGTAGTAAAAAAAATATTACTTCTCTGTAAGGCGGTGAGCTGGTAGAATCATTAGCACATCGTGCAAAAGGATTAGCGGCATTTGCCTTCAATTCTTTCGTGGTCAGTCGATAAACTAAGTACCAGTTGATTGATGGAGCTGACGTAATCGACTTACTCCCTCTTCCAAAATTGCTGGCCTTGTGCCAAAAATTTGAAACCAATATTACTTCCCCGTGTGAAGGCAACGACTTTGCCTTTCATCCTTTTGGGGTAGATAAAATAAGTGTTAGTTGAACACAGGGGTCGATTTAATCGACACACCCTCTCCCCCGAGCTTGGACTTGTGTCAACATTTGAAACCAATATAAGTCATGTATATTTATGTGCACATATACTGAATTTTACGAAGAATAAGTTAGACAAACTCCAAAGGAAGAATATATCTCATAATGCTCTTGCAGTGCCAATGCTAGAAAGTAAGAGAACGTACTTACAGGCAAAATTTTCAAAATGTTTTATGTATTATTTCAATTTTATAAGTGGCTTGTAATTGTAATTTCCTCCTGGATTTCTGAATCCCTGCTTCTCAAGATCGGTGCTGAAGTAATTACATTACCATATACTTCAATACTCATAGGTATAGATCTAAAGTTATTGTCTGAGTTAATATCTACTGATGCTAAATTCGCTATACAAGTTTTTTTCTATTTATCTTTAACATCTGCTGCACATCTGATTGCTATAACTGAGCACATTTTCTTTTCACTACCACATATTGTTCTTAATTTGTTTTGCTCATATTCTACAAAGGTTTTGACAGGGATATTCCTATAGCATTCTTATTAGGCGTGGGTATATAGGAATTTATGAATATGTGGCTCAATGCGTGCATAGATCCTCTCAGTATCACTGCTGGTATAGAAGTAAACAGTGGTGGCTAGTATTTACTTCATCTTAATGCCAAGTTGCAAATCTCTGTTACTGTACCGTCTAGTGTGTCAACTATTTGTATTTGTAAGGAAACTGTAAAAATATTAAGTTATTCTTCACAGAATTCGAGCCAATAAGTAACGGACTGAGGACTTGTCTCTTCGAGAAAATCTATTGTGAATATATAGGTGAGTTAACATGTACATATATGTAGGCTCATATGAAAATATTTTAGCTCTTATGTAATGGATGTGCATGTATCTTCAGTACCCACGAGTGTGTGTTTACTACCCTTTAAGTATGTGTACGTATGCTATATGATTCTGCGATTGTGTATACATTCATTTCAAGAAGCTCAAATGAAGAATCCTTGGGATATTTTCTACTTATCTACATTGGACAATTAATCAATTGTATTTGAGGACACGAGTGAGTTTCTTTTGTTCTTTCTCGGAGAACCTTAATATTCTAAAGTTTTTAAGCAAGTCGGCTGTTATACAGCTCAGTTCACCTATAATAATAAATGTAAACGAAAATCTATAGCCTGTACGTTTTTTTTTTATTTGTTCACCATAGTTCTGTTTTTCTCCAATATTTTAGTTGAAAGATTTCCATTGAATGGGTAGCTCATCTGTCTAACAGTGCGTTATTTTTGCTCCCAGTCTCATAGAACAGTGTCTGGCCTATTTGTATTCAATTAGATTGCTGTTTTTATTGGAATGTTCCTTCAGTTCCTTTATTTTGAACGCTATGGATACATCCGGTCTTTGTGTGCTTTGGTGTGGCTGTCAGAGCACTTCATCTTGTAGATGATTTTAGTGACAATGTTGTGTCTCATGCGAAGGTAGTATTTGGCGTGCATTTTGTGGTAAGCTGCTTGATCCGTCTGTTACTACACAAAGAAGCCGTTCCACATTTTACTTCTGCCTAACATCATTATCATCATCGAAATTTCTCACACAGAGCTGCTGCTGCTGCTGTTACTACTACTACTACTACTACTACTACTACTACTACTACTACTACTACTATTACTACTACTACTACTACTACTACTACTACTACTACTACTACTACTACTACTACTACTACTACTACTACTACTACTACTACATATGAAGCTAAATGAAACAACGTACACGTTTAATTATTAACGAAAATATAAACGTAATTTATAAGGTAAATTGAAAGAAATCGTTTTTCCCCCTCATAATATTCATTCAGATGTAAATCTCATTGGATTCGGTTTTTTTCTGTCAATACAAACATCGCATTGGTCGGGACAGATATGTAAAGATGAGGTTATTGATCTAAAAATAATTTGGTTAATCAATGGTTTATTGAGTTCAAAAATGTAGGTGTGTGAAAAAAATCTGAAATAATTCGATGCGTGTCTTAAGGATATTTGTGCATAGCAGTTAGATAGATTGTCAATATTTTTATGTTGCTGAGTTGCACTTTGAATTCTCACCTTTTCTGGTTCATTATAAATGTTCAATGTTAAAACGTATTTTTGCTGTTCAGTAATGCATTTTTGCAGCTGTGTCTATCACTACAGCTAATCGTATAAATGATTATTATGTTCATATATATAAAAATAAATGTCTATTTGAAACTCAAACTAAAATGAATACGTTTCAAACGCTGACATTACATAAAATAAATGAAAAAAACCCCCAGAAAATGATTAGCCATAAATATCTGAGAGTTAAAAAGTACAGGACGTCAGAGATTTGTGACAATACCAATTTCACATGCATTTGTGAAGTAAATGAAATAGCCACAACTGGGAATAGAAATAGACTTTGCATGCTTGGAGCTTACTGTACGTAGGAGTTTAGTAATATTACATTGCACATTAATAAACATGCGCATGCATACCTTTGTATGTGTGTGTTTGTTTGTTTGTGTGTGTGTGTATGCACGTACATACATTCATGCATGTACATATCTTTGTGCATACATAGTGTAGATGGAGTTCTAATCCCTTTTATGATGACTGATAAGTCATGGCGAGGTTTAAACTCAGAAAACAACCTAACGGTTTCACAAGTCCATTGTTTTATACTAGCACTTTGTTTATCGATTCCAAAAGCATGAAAGGCAACGTGATCCACAAAGAATTTTGAACCCAAAACACTTATGCCAATTTGCCAATTTGCCAATTCTATCTACTACTACTACTACTGCTGCTGCTGCTGCTACTACTACTACTACTACTACTACTACTACTACTACTACTACTACTACTACTACTACTACTACTACTACTACTATTTAAAAACAATCCCCTTGCAACTTAGAGTTTCGTAGGCTTGTGACAAGAAGCTAGATCGTTGCTTGAAAGCTGACGAGCTGGGCTGTGCCTCTTTCTTTCGTTTTCCCACTCGTATATATATATAATGGACCTTCCGTGGTCCATAAAATAAAGTTTATATTGTTGAAGTTATCGACTATCCCCTTCCCTCAAAATTCCAAACTCTGTACGTATTATTATTATTATTATTGTTATTATTATTACTATTATTATTATTATTATTATTATTATTATTATTATTATTATTTTATACGTTTAGGGTAATATCTTCCTAGATGATGCCCTAAACTTTAACTCGTTGGAAACGCTTAAACTGGACTGTAAAGGGCCAGTCTTGTCACACACATCGGTTCATGATAATTCTGCCGGAGGAGTACTCAGCGACTTACACTCTAATTCCAAGAATAGGTTTTTCATTTGATTGGATAACTGGAATATTCGCAGTCAAATGTGGCGGTGATTCCTTTACTTCTGTATATCTGTATAATAATATGATAGATATAAAAAAATATCGGCGAAATCATGACGGAAAATAAATCAGGAACATATTTTAAAATAAATAGACATATTTTACATAAAATTATGTATTACCATCAAGTAAACTATGAAAAATCTGTTTGAAAATGACCGTCTCATTAGAAAAAAGAGTGAAGTGAAGAAATATCAGGTTTTGAATTAAGGCTGTTGAAAATTTCATTCAAGAATCCTTAAACATACGAATTTAAAGTGAAAACCAAAACAGAGACAGAGTTTACCAAACCATTATTATTTAGTGTATCTCATCATACGAGAATCAGGATCATAACATTTTAATCTCCAGGCGATTGATGTAATGGTTCTTGACTCATTCATTGTATATATATATATATATATATATATATATATGTATTTCGCATTACGTTGAGAAGCAGAGCACGGTACCAGAATTTTGGACTCGGATGAAATATAACAGACTGCTCCAAATCGTTCTTGGGATATTCGAATAAGTGGAGCATGGGCTGGCTAGTTTGTGCTGGCATCGATATGTAAAAGCTGTAATAAGGGAATCTCCATGCATATATATATATATATATATATATATATATATATATATATATATATATATATATATATATATATATATATATGTATATATGTATATATACCTACACACACACACACACACACACACACACACACACACACATACGTAAATAATAAAGGTGGCTTATTCGCAATTTATAACCGAACGGCAGAACTATAGACGTCACTAAAGTGATAAAGAGTACTAGTTAGCACAGAATTGCTAGAAATAAGAGTCAAAAGCATTTATAACCACGATGAAGCACTTATCTTATGACTGACAAGGGAGGCAAGCTTAAAAATGGATATAATTCTAAACAAAATGAGGTGATCACGATTGGAACACCTTTAATCATAAGTCTGTTCAATCAGGGTTGATCTAAACATCAACAATAACATCGATGTAATGAAGCCAAAATATATTTATATTTGTTGAGGCATGCATGGAAATGAGGTAAAGAAATTTACTCTGCAACTATATTTTTCGACTTCGATCCGGCTACTCGGCATGTGTGCATGTGTGTCACTGCTTGTGTTCTTGTAGTGAAACAAATAGATATCGACAAAATAAGTAACAGACTGAAATAAGTTCATGGTTGTAATATGATCGATTAAATCCTTGATATCGGTACTGCAGCAGTTCAGTGATTTACATCCATAAAATAATAAAAGTTGTATAATACTATTTAACCTGTTGTTTTGTGAACAATTATACTTTCTTATACAAATAGAATAAACGATAAATAACTATAATCCTTGATAGAACCAAGTTATTATTCTTAAAAACTGAACTTCACTTGTGCTATTTCCACGTAAGAAATTATAAGAAATTCAGTTATATAGTTGTTGCATATCCATGATTATATTTGTGTACTTGTACATCTGTAGCAATAGATGTATAACTTTAGCATAAGTGGTTGTTTTCTGAAAAAATTACTATTTCATAGTAATAATTTTAATAATGCTTAGTAAGATTGTACGTATGCTTATAAATTGAACCAAAGTGATACAATTACAAATATATAGCAATCAATTTCTTATCTTGAAACATATCAATACGTTTAACTCAATTTACTTCTTGAATATTGAGAAATCTGCACATAGCATATACTGGTTAAATGTGAGTGTGCTTGTGCACGCACGTGTGCGTAGGAGGTGGGATTCAAATTGACATTTTAGAATAAGCAAAACAGTATCTAAACATCTAAACATTGATGTGCGGATTCCCTAGTTTTCTTATAAAGAAACTAGATAAATATCTGAATTTAGATTTTAAAGTAACACAATATATATATGTATATCTCCTGAAAAATTCAATAAATTTCAGCAATAAGTAGATAAGAAACCGGCATTTCAAATTCCGTATCTCATACTGTACTGCTTTTTAAAGAAAGAATGAGGAGACCTGTTCAGAAGTGAACTACTGAAATAACTGAAAATAATTAACATATAACTAAAATAACTGAAAATAATTTAACATTGCGGACGTCGAACCTAACCATAAGAGAAAGAATGTAAGACAATATTTTCTAGTATCATTGTTTAATGTAATGAAACTTCTTTCAGAAACAGTTTATAACATTCTAATGAATATCCAATACTTGCTTCAGTAAAATAAAGATCAAAGGCTTGAGTTATGATACCTTAGAGAATATTTTTATAGCATACAATATATTTTCTGCAAGTGATTCATGTGAAATCTTCACCGACGACTAATGCTGAACTTGTTTTATCCAAATGTTGCAATTTTGTTAAGTTAGCAAGTAACGTCATTGATATATTAACTGTAGTAGAGTTTTAACGTTTACAGACAATTCGATAGTATGTTATTGTGAATGATATCTCATCACTATTATCTGTCACACTAAATAGTAAAATGAACGAAGACTTCTTTTTTTAAATATCCAAGATCTCTGTCATGTAAAACCAATTCCCAATGAAATCAACAAGTACCACAAATATATCCTATACCATGATATTATAGTCATGTGTGAAAATAATAATAGAAAGAAGTGGGAGATTTTGAAAGGAATAAAGAACTAAAAGAAAAAATGACAAGAAAATGAAGGAGGATTTGAAAGAACATTTAGGAAAAAGAGAAAAAAACGAAAATGTAAGGAATAAGCATAAACAGTTATAATTAAGAAAATAACGAAGATAGCATTTGAGATAAATATATGAAGGTTGAGAGAGTGAGAGTGAAAGAGGCAAAGTGAAAGATAGATAAAATATAAAGAATGTGTAAAGGCGCAAAGACAAAAATACCGAAGAAAAAAGTACATGAAGGAGGTAGTAGGGGAAAAAAGGGATTATATGTATATAAGCATATGTGAATGTCTCCGTGTATATATATGCATATATATAGATATATATATATACACACATATGTACAAATGTACATACCTGTATAAATGTACAAACCTGTGTATATATACATATGTGTGTGTGTACGTATATATATATATATATATATATATATATATATACACACACATATACGTATATATATATATATATATATATATATATATATATATATATATATATATATATATATATATATATATATATATATATATATATATATATATATATATATACGGATATATATATATATATATATGTGTGTGTGTGTGTATTTGTGTGTGTATGTATCTATATATGTATATGTATATATGCATGTATATGTGTGTACGTATGTTTGTGTTTCAGTGCATATGTGTGTATGTGTGAGTGTATGTATGTGAGCGTATGTGTGTGTGTGTGTATGTGTGTGTGCATGTGTGTGTGTGTGTGTGTGCGTAAACTATATATGTACCTATATCGATGAGTTTGTTCTCGTGTATATTTGCGTGGTAAGGAGAGAACCAGCGATAGATAGAGAGGACGTGATCGAGCGCGAGTGAATGAGAGAGTGTAGGAGATAGTAAATGGAGAGCACGGTTTTAAATAAAGAAAATAAATAAATTAGACGAATGAGCGAAAAAATGTACTAGTTGGTTTTTAGGAAAAAATGTTTCTTCAGTGCACATTGATCACGTGGTGAGGGTATGGCACCGTAACCTGCAGTTCATGCAAATTTCTAAATCGTTAATGCAGTTGTTGTTGCTGCTATTACTGTATTGGTTACTGTTGTAATCTTACCGAAACTTAAGCGAGTAAAAGATCCAAGCAAACTGCATATTTTACGTTTTATTTTGTGTGCGTACTGTTGTATGTATATCGATGACTGTTTGCTATTCTCTGTTCGTGTGTTTATGTTTGTTGTATCCTTACACTTCTAGAAACCTTTTTCAGAAATAGGAAGTAGAAAGCGTTAGCAAATAACTTAATAACTAAAAGATAGAAAGATTGAGACACAGTTTGGTGTTTTTTGTTTGTTTTATTTTGGTAATTTTACCCTTGTCTATTTTCATACATTCAGTTCCAAATAAAAATGCTTTGGCTTGCTACGAAGAAAGTCTTTGACATTTTCCTATGATACTTGCCTTCGGCTAAAGAATTGGCGTCGTCTTTGGTTGGTTTATTGTTTTTGTTAATTGTTAACTGCTATTGGAGTTATTTATATTGTTGCTCTCGTTGCTCCGAGTGCTAATATTGTTGATCTCTCGCATTTGTTGTTTATTATTGTTACAGTACTGTTATTAATATTGCAATTCTTTTCTGTATTAAAGAAGTCATGGCGTAGATGGATTCTGATTCTTGTCAAAACACACTCACTCATACACACACACACACGCACGCACGCACGCACGCACACACACACGTACATACGTACGCACACATACACTTACATTCTCTCTCATTCAAACATCCGCAGTTGTGACGTGACTAACGCTATCACAAATTTATTTAAAATATTGCCCTTTTAAAATAAAATAGTCGTGAATAGGGAAACATTGCCATAACCCTTCAAGTATCTCTTGCACTGATGTATAGCAGATTGATTAGGTTGATACTGTTAATGTTGTGTCTAGATATTTACAAGCTGTGAGAGGAATAGATGTGGAAGAAATTACAAAGAACTTTATTCCTAAGGAAAACTATTAGAAAAAGTTCTTAGTGCGATGTTGAGAGATTGTGGCATAATCAGTTTGACAGAAAATGATATATGGGAGAAAGAACTGAGTTTAGGCAGAGCATATAAATTGAATTTCAGAAGAGCAGGGATCCTTATACTGGCAGTTGAAAACACCTAAAACATCTAGAATAAAAAAAACAAAAAAAACTCGATGATAAGTTTGTAGTTGATGAATAGTAACTTGTGCAGGTTTGCTTATCAGGTAGTGTGTATTGCATGGTTGTTGCACCGCTCAGATGTATGATCAATATTACAGGGATGTGATGTTTCCTTTATGTATGAATGCAAACTGTCATATACAGTGGCGAATGAATCACTATACTGAAAAATGAAAGTGTGTCAACCTACGTCACGATGAAGCAACTTGACACAAAGTTGCCTAAGAAAGGGTGAAGATATTCATATTAGACACGGTTGAAAGCTTTTGTCGGACATCAGTAGTCGTAGAAAAATATCCTTGAAACAAAGGAAGAAAAGTTTACAATAGATGTCATTCAGTGATAGAGTTACTGCCAGTACTGTTTGACCAGACCTATATTGGTGGCATTCCCAGTCAGATACGGCTCTTCCATCTCTATCCGGACACAATGTAGCTCTCGTTCTTTGTCATCCGTCTTTCTTGAGAGAAGATGGAGTTTTGTACCATGTAAGTCAGGATTTGACCTCAATCACAATATGAGAGACGCAACTCCATCCTGTATTGTTGCTGGTACCTTCTACAGTTGTAGTGAAGCGACCTCTTTAGAATTCAAATCTCGATTGAGTGTATAGAGATCATGGGTTGCCCAGAATCGAGAATCTCCATATCTATCTCGTATGTTGACATCAGTTTGACTGCTGGGGTTGACGGAAGACAATCACATCAAACACGAGAACTCCATAGGGGTTTTACACCAAGATTATTAAAAAGTTTAGTCTCTAGCCTTTGTTCAATAAAACAGTAATTCTATTTATCCACAACTACTGATCTGTAACCATGGAAATTGGCCTATATCATATACTGTCGGCCGGAGTCAGTTGATCGCAGGACTCGTATCGGGTAGAATAGTCACATCTTGAAGTAGTGATTAAAATCACTACAAATTACCAAAATAATGTATGTAGGACTATATTATCTAGTATTGTCCTAAATATATAATACTTTTCTCTTATTTTAAGACGATGGGTTGTGATTTTACAGATAGATAGCAGCTATTTCTAGTAAGACAATCTATCATGTATCTTAAGTAGCTCAGTGAAAACTAAATTTGTGTTAATAATAGTATATCTAATCGAGCAGACCTGTGATTAAAGGCATTGAAAGATTTTCTTTCTTGGATATAAACTCATTATTTAGAGCCTTGATATAGTGGTAAAGCCTAAATCAGCGGTTCTTATCTTGTGTGCTAGCTACCTTTGGAGATAGAAAGTAGAAAAAGGGTGCTACGAGGTCGTTGGATGTTTAGCAAGTCGTAACGTTTCATAAGAATAAAAATATATAAGCAGTTGCATCAAAAGAAAGCCATTATAGGCATTTAATATCACGTAAGATCATTAAATTTTTTCGTGGCCGTCTAGATATTTTTATGTGTTATCATATAGCTTTTACTGGGAATATCAATGTAATATTTTTTATTTGTATCGAGAAATCGATTGCAATTACTTTCTCCTTTTGAATCACACCTTTTAACAGTCCAAGTGCGATAAAATGTTACCAATTAAGTACTGGTATTAACATAATCAACTACTCTCTCTCTCCCTTCCCCTCTCTTTCTCTTTCTTTCTCTCTCACTAAGTTTGTATCTGTAGGCATAAGGTAAAAAATTAATATTATGGTCATATAATATTTCATTGGTTGATAACAGAAAGATGATGCTTTGAAGGTAACTATAGATGATGGTAATCTCTCGTAGTCCGAGAAAGGCGGCTCTGTAATTTCTTGCTGAACAACCTGCACAAATGATTTGTTTATAGTGATAAAATGTTTGTGCTATACATTGCCTGAATAAGTGCGCAGTGTACCACACCGTGTACCAGGTGTCGAAGTGATCACAGAACGACTTGAGATGAAATGTTTTGCTCAAGAGCACAACGCACTATACCGTCCAAGAATTGAAACCTCGATCTCGCGAGCAACACAACCATTACGCTATGCGCCTTCACAAATATAGATACTCAATTGTAATAAACATTTTATACATATTATCTATGGAAATGGCGTAGGGATGCATGAATTGATCATCTGCTTAACATTTCCGTTTAGGTCTCTAAAACTGAAATTATTGAAATTATGCCAGGGAAGAATTTCTTTTTGTTTGACCAAGTTTAATAGTTAAGAAAAACCTATTGCATATCAGTATTTAGTTCGAATATATTCACTTTCCTTTCAGGAAAGCCTTTACATGTGAGGAAATATTCGAACTGCTAGAAATAGCAGCCATATTTTTCTCAAAATTCTTCACCTCTTAAATAAGCATTGTACTCTCTATTATATTAAACAGCAGGGATAGTCACGATTGGAATAACTTTGATCATTTCTCTGCTCGAACAGAGTTGAGTTGGGTGTAAAAATCACGTATTGTAATCTCCTCAAATAATTCACAAAGTGTCCATACATTTGCTCAGTCAATTTTTTTTAAACAGTAGATCTTAATTCTTATCCTAATCTTTCACATGTTTTTCGTTTCCAATATTAAAATCTATTGTTTTAAAACTTAGTTCTTCATTATTCCTTTTTGGAAGATTACTGCATCTTTGGAATATTTCTCTTTCTCTACAATATTATTCTCAATATTTGTAACCTTCACATACTCTAATTAGCTTATCTGTTGTTCTTTTTTTATGATATTGTATATTTAGCATTTAATATCATTAGTAATAATAAAAGAAAGAAAACAAATTCCTTTGAAGTGTTTATGTGAATTTGTGAGCGCGCACACACACAACACGCACATACACACAACACATACACAACACACACGTAACGTTTATGATATTATTAACAGCTGCTATATTATCAACAAAGACAACATCACGGTGACGTAAACAACGAGAAAAAAGAACGTCGATATTTAGAATCCTATTTATGATGGCAATGATGGCTATAAAAAAACGGCAGCAATAATGGTGGATACGAGAATGACAATACAAACGACAATGAAGATGATTATGATGAAGAGAAAAAGAAGGAAGTCTATGAGGTTGATGACAATGATGACAACTGCAACAAAGACAATCGTGACTGAAAGGCTTTTCACAAAGGAACCATTGTGCCAGTTGAGGAAGACATATGTAATTTTCTCTTGGTAGTCTCCAGTAAAGAATTTAAGCAATGACAGATGTGAATGCGAATTAATTCAGAATTCCAGGTATATCTTCTTCAACTACTGTATTGTTCAAACATGCACATCTACTTGGACACCAGTAGGTGGTGATAATGAAGATAATGGATTGGTACGAGAGAAGATAAAATTAAAACAAATCGTTTAGTTGGTTGACTATTCCATCGTGATTAGATAAGGTTTTGGAATAAAATCAACGGAGGTGAGATAGAAGAAGAGTATAGAACAATATCGATCCGTTTGTATCCTATAGAGAGTGATGGTCTAGTAGTTTGCCAAGCTATAAACATGGAAAAAGCAACAAAAATAAAACACACACAAAAAAGCCAGTTTCTCCCAGATTTACTTGGTAAAAAGAAATATAATACCAATGATGATAATAGACTTTCTCATCCAGAACAACGAATGAGCGCCCAGTTGTTCGATCAACTGAAATATATACTAAATTAGCGTGTAAGTGGCTAAATGTTCCACTGACACGTTCTCTCTTAACGTAATTTTCAAGTAGAATTGGCGTGGCATAGTGTGAAAAATTGGAGTTTTCAATTACAGGTGCTGCCCATCCATTGGGCTTCCATGCAGTTTCCATTTCCTTAGTTTCACTCACAGGAATGGGTCAAATCGAAGATATGGTAAAGAAAGAAAAAAAACCTTGCCAATATGCTACGCAATAGAAACGAACCTGAAACTTCATGTTTGCGAAGCAAATTTCTAAACAGTCCAATAATAATACACTAGGTTCACTCTTCTTTTCAACTAATATAAAAGCTGTGCTTCGACAGAAATAATTATTTAGAAGAAGTATACAATAGAACATGATCCCTGGGTGGAGGAATTCAGACGGCGTTTAGAGAGAAGTGAACGGTTTATAATATCACAAGAAAATGGCAAAAAGGCAACGAAAATTTCTTAGTTAAGTTAATCATCATTAAATAGTAATATCAAGAATATTTTAAGAGATTAAGTAAGGGATCTAGATAAATCCATTCCGTGCAGTTTCTTATATATACATATATACTCCATATGGGAGCCTGCAAGAAAGAAAGAACATTATATCTACGACCATAATTTAGGTTTAATACTCCTAATTTCCACTACCTAATTTTATTAGAAGACGATACACATAGTGAATATAAACGTCGGTTAAATGTGAAAGCATCACTGCTTAGCTAGCTAGAAGGCATGAGTTCAATTCTTGGGTTGTACTCACTGGCCAGCGTGTAACAACCTAGCAGCATTGCAAGTTGTTGACTAACTGGGAAGGAGATTATCCAAGGACAACGGAATAAGAACAATTTCCCCTCGTGGATTTAATGAATTATACAACTCTGATAACATTACCGAATTCGACAGGCACCGGAAGAAGGCCAAAATGTCTCGCAGCTGAAACATTGAGTACAATAATCAAGATGAAGGCACAAGAACGAATATACTAGTGAGATGTAATTGTTTAAAAGTTTTACCCTGCAACTGTTTTAAAAAGCTGAACAATAATGAAGCTACAAACATTCATCTGTATTCTCTCAATTTAAGCATGGGTGGCATTGATCAATTCAGGATAGCAAGGGATAGGCGACTAATCATAAGCATTTTACAAAACATATCATTCTTATTTCCCCCGATTCTCTTTTTATCACTGACACACTTTTCACATTGATCTTCTTCCACCGCTGCTGAGATATCACAGAAATGCACGAATTCAATAGAACTTATGGTATCAGTAAAAAGGTAAAAACTAGTGAGTTTATTTGTTTAAGTATAAGTACGATCATTTATATTTATGTAAGGATGTAAAAAAAATATATATGCGTATGTAAGCATGTATACACACACACACACACACACACACACACACACACACACACACATATATATATCCGAAAGTTTTCCATTAAGATTTGTGATTAAATTAGTGTGTAAGGTTGTTTATGATGAATTTGCCATTTCGATGGGTGTTCAGAGCACACCTGGCACACCCAGGATATATACCCCTGATATATATATATATATATATATATATATATATATATATGTATGTGTGTATGTATGTATGTATGTATGTATGTGTGTATGTGCGTGTGTGTGTTTGTGTATTGTTCAAATACCTGCCCCTGGTCACTTTTGGTTATTTATCGCAGTTCATTTTTGTTTATATATACTCTTTTACTCTATTACTTGTTTCAGTCATTTGACTGTAGCCATGCTGGAGCACCGCCTTTAGTCGACCCCAGGACTTATTCTTTGTAAGCCTAGTACTTATTCTATCGGTCTCTTTTGCCGAACCGCTAAATTATGGGAACGTAAACACACCAGCATCGGTTGTCAAGTGATGTTGGGGGGACAAACACACACACACACACACACATGCATATATATACGACGGGCTTCTTTCAGTTTCCGTCTACCAAATCCACTCACAAGGCTTTGGTCGGCCCGAGTCTATAGTAGAAGACACTTGCCCAAGGTGCCACGCAGTGGGACTGAATCCGGAACCATGTGGTTGGTAAGCAAGCTACTTACCACACAGCCACTCCTACGTCTATGTGTATGTATATGTGTGTGTGTACGTGTGAGTGTTGGCGTGTGTATACAGCATACTTTTATGTGGAGGCAATATTAATAGTACTGTCAAGTTTATTACGAAATTATGAAATCAGCTGAAATCTTATCCAACCAGTTTAGCGAAATCCAAGAGGCGCTACTTCAAACCTCCATCAAATACAATATTATAACACACACACACACACAAACACACACACGCACACGCACACACACACACACACACACACACACACACACACACACACACACACACACACACACACGTGCGCAGTTATTTTGGTGTGGTTAAGAAGCTCGTTTCGAAATCGCATGGTTTCGGGTTCAGTTCTAGTGTGCGGCATATTGGGTGTATTTTATTATAGTCTTGGGGCAATCAATGCCTTAGAATCTGGTAGACTGGAATATATATAAAAATATTTAATATTGTCTATCTATCTATTTATCTATCTATCTCTATTTATATGTGTATGTGTGTTTGTGTTTGTCATTGTATCCGGTGTTGGTTAGTTTACATCCCGGTAAATTACTGGTCCGACAAAGAGGCTGATAGAATAAGTAACAGACTGAAAAAGTAAGTACCGGGGTTGATTTGTTTGACTAAACGCTTAAAGATGGTACCTCAACATAGCCGCAGTTCAAAGACTGGCACAAGGAAAAAATAAATGATAACACTTATGTATAATTTCACACATATATGTTCTTTGTCTATCTCCTTAACGTCTTGGAGATTTTAGGTATAATTATACTAATGTGTCCATCTGTTCTAATTTAATTAAATTTTATGTCTTTGTGCAGCTGAGGATTGCTCTGCATTGCAAATTGATGTAATGATTGCATTGTTCAATTAAATGGAGTTTCATGAAACGATCGTACTGCATTACCTCTGCATATCCTTGTTGCTTATTTTGATTTTAATCACCATACTTTGAAATTGTATGGATAATACCGTACCAAATTCTGGTGCCTCAATTTAAGTACCATATTCATCTGAATCTAAATTTTCACACACACATACACACACATATATAGACTGACACATAGATACAAACATTTATAGGAACACACACAGATTGACGAACATATAAGCACGCTCATACGTAATTCTTTGAGCTATTTGTGTTTGAATGAGTATTCACTTGTCTCGTTCTGAATGGAGAAAATGCATTTTACTAACTAATTCTTCTTGAAAACATACATAATTGATGACCAAGATGTTTTCGCAGAGATAATGTTGTCCAGAGAATGGTGATTTCATTTCCTTTTGCCTTAAATGGTCTTACTCCTGACACTCTACAAACTAAACTTAATTGCAGTCTCAACTGTTTATCATTGTTTATGATTGAATCATAAGTACAGATATTACAGCAGTGTAAGATAACCAGGTCAAACCCTTCACTACTAACAACAAAAACTATAACTACAGAAAAGTAGCAACAATAATAGTAAATTAATGAGGCCTGTTTTAGCATATCGCATGTCTTGCGACGAGGCTTCATAACATAAATTGGTTAGAATCTTTTATCGAACATGTTCAGAATAAATTATTTCTTGTGATAAATAAACAGACTCGCTTACACACACACACACACACGCACACACACACACACACACACACACACACACACACACACACACACACACACACACACACACACACACACATACAAATGAATTCGATGATAGATTCCATAGTATGACGAAATGTAGTGATTAAGAAAGAAGGAAAAAAGAGAACATTAATTGATAGCAATCATTCTCTGGTCGCGAAAGCAAGGGAGACGACCTCGAATGTATTTCGTCTCTTGCCGTTGTCAGCGGAAGTGTCGTCTTCATTTTCGTTGAAGGTTCTGTAGTAAGAGCCTTATTAAATAAAAACGATCATGAAATGCATTTAATGGCACTGGAGAATGAAATCAATTCGTAATTCAAGCAGCGTAGTTATGTAATAAATATGGGCTTCATTATTTCCAGTAGTTTCAATTTGAGAAATAGATGCAGTAGGTTTTCAATATAGTGAGTAGGGAAACATATACGGCGTTAGATGCAACAGTAGGTGAATTGAGATAGCTATAGTCAATTATGATAATTAATCTTAATTATTAATTCAGTTATGAATAAATGATTAGCATCCACTTTACTGCATTTTTTAAATATAATCTGTTATAACTTATTCTAATATTGTCCGTATATGATTCATTTTGCCTCATCGAGTTAAAAACAAATGGTTTATTATCTTGTTGCCCATGCCTTTATCTATCTATCTATCTATCTATCTATCTATCTATCTATCTATCTATCTATCTATCTATCTATCTATCTATCTATCTATCTATCTGTCTGTCTGTCTGTCTGTCTGTCTCCCAGACTAAATGTCTGTTTATGCCTATTTATTAGTACTGTCGTACTGAGTGTACGCTTTATCTGTCAGACTAAATATGTATATACATTTTCTATATATAAAAAAAAAAAACAGAAAGTAAAGAATATTTTTAGAGCTCTATATAATTTTAGAAGTTATTCAGTGTACCATGCGCATGTCAAGAATTTACCGCTCGTTATAATGACAAACAACATTTATTTGTAATATATCAGATCATCCTTATGAACGAAAAAATTTTTTGGAAAAGACGACTTTAATGTATATGTCTGCTACAAACTTAAATTAAAAGAGGACTTAGACTTTATCTTAATTCTGTTGTTCAACGCTTTATCGATTAAGCCATGACATTCCATCAACTTCTAAAAATAGAACTATAAATATACAAATAAAATACATAAATAAAGTAGAAAATAAACAAACATAAAGATAAAATAAAAAATAAAATACTATCCTTCACCAGACTGCAAGTGATATTGTCACTTGTGTGCTATATCACTAAACATTCTGGTATTCACAAACAACCTGAGAAATGAGCAATAGAGAAAGAGAATAACAGCAAAAAACAAAAAACAAAAACAAAAACAAAAAATTCATTTCCCATTAGAAGATACATAATACTATTAACGTTACATATATACAGCTAAGACGAAGAGGGAAGAACGTCTGTTATATGCGTACGTTCGTGGTATAAATGGCGGTGACGATGGTGAAATTTATCTCATCAAAATAGACATGACAATTGTGAATTATTAAAAAGTAAAAAACGAGAATAAAAAAATCAACCAAAACAAATACCAACAGGTCATGAAAGAATGATCAGAGAGAATATAACAGCTGTTAGTGAACCGTGTAGGTTCCAGTATGTAGATAAACATCATAAGAAGTGGCTTATATCTCGCTATGTATTTAAATGTATGTGACGCTTGTGGTTCATAGAGTTATTGCTGTTGTTGTTATTGAGTGAGAGCAGTGCAAGCCATCAAAGTGACACTGGGGTATAAATATACGAAGCCCAGTCTACCAATCATGACGACCCGTCTGATAAAGGTAAACCAAGCACATGCATCATAATCATATGTGCGCGACATGGCGATCTCATATCAAGATAAACAGCACATGACCTTGCAGGTAGGGCCCAATTAGAAATTTCTTCAGGTCGAGTAGCCCATCCCGTTCAAATGGTTCCTGAATAAGGACTGTTTAAGGATGTTGAACAAAACACCCATGTTTCCAAAGGTGAATTACCTAAACCCCAAAGAATTTCTCTCAACACATGATTATGATGCTCCCAAGTACTTCTCCTCATGATCAGAGATGCACATATCGTCAAACACTAAGGGACATACTCAACTGGTTAAGGTCAAGTAACTGAGAAGCAAATCTGTGGTATTGAGCAGAATATTTGCTCTTGCCCATCTTTCATACCAAGACAAAACAAAGTACATGATAACACTTCCAATCAGTTAAGATCAGAGACCATGAGAGCCACTGCCAGGTACTGCATCAGGCATTTATTATTATTATTATTATTATTATTATTATTATTATTATTATTATTATTATTATTATTATTGTCATCGTCGTCGTTGTCGTTGTTTCCAGTTGTCTTTTTTTCTCGAGTGCTTTCTCTGCCCAAGTGAGCGCAGTTCTATATGTCTTGGTTACACGGGACTAAATTTTACACGTTAGAAAATTAATGATGTGGTAGATTTGTGATAACTGTCAACGTCATTTGGTACGGAGTCTAAGATTCTGGAAAATAAACCTTTTCCCAGTAAACTAATTGGGAGTAGGTATACAAGTACAGTTTCTTGTAACTCAGGAAGACACATTTCGACCATTTTTAGTTAGAAGGAAGTGACGAATCACGCATTGTGGCAAGATTAAGAAGATCCCTAAGTGCCATACAAGTGGTGGCACCGACCATTCGAAATCAAAAGTAAGAAGGCTCCGCTTACAGCCTGCATTACAACCACAACAGCAATAACAGCAGTTGTATTAGCATACCAAACAACAGCAACAAGAATAAAGCAGTGACTACAAATCTACAAACTGCAGAAGGAACCAGGTATCATTGATCAAAGAAGCTTCATAAACAATGTCATCATCATAAACACACACATGTACACACACGTTGAGACACAGAGGTGTTTCTACTCTCTTCTGATTTTTCATCAAGTGACCGGAGGGGAGAGATGGAGGGGAAGAAAACCGGATAGATATTAGTAGTGAAAACGAGGACCGCGATCAGTTATCCAATTCCCCAAACCAGAAGGGTTACCATGCCGAAAGTGATGGAAGTGAATATGAGGCCTCAAGTAAATCTCAAGCCAGCAACCTCTCACAAGAACGTCCCCATTAACAAGTATAACAACAACATCAAATGTGACATCAACAAGAACATATGCAACAACAATCAGAATAAAAATATCAACATCAAGAATCAAAGTATCATATAAGTAACTAAAGAAAAACTACAGGAAAACCCCCACATAGCAATAACAAGAATATCAATAATAGCAACAAGTGTACCAACATAAAATAATCAACAAAAACAGCAAATCCTGCTTGCAAAAAGGTTGGCACTTTCCGTTGGTACTACTCTATAGTTATGTGCGGTTTCCAGCATATCTATCCAGGACGAACATCACGTTATCTAATACATCTAACGCAACGTAAGAGTTAGGTAATAAATATGGTTTAGTTTAGATGAGTTTACACTTAGACATTCGTTCTGCAAGTAATCGATTTTGATCAAGTTTACAGTGGCTGTATCCTTTCTTCTTGTAGTAGTACTGTGCGGTGCTCAAATAAAATGAACTTGTGTAGTAGCCGTTTCTAAGTACGCATTCGGTCTATCAAAGGTGCTCCTTGTTGTCATCAATGTATATTTTGGTCATTGATGTACTAACGCAGAAGATAGATCTATTGAGATACCACTCCAATTGACACACAGGAGAAGAGTATCTATACACTAGAACGACACCCGCGTACTGAAAGAACATGAATTGGTAACATGGACACTCATTAATCAGGTCAGTTAAGGGGGATTGCAACGCAGCAACTGAAGAGACAAGTCGAAACTGGTCAACATCTGTTGCTGAACGGAACAGTTTCGGTTAAAATGGCTTTACAAAATAATGAAAATGAGTACAAAATGTCTGAGTCGGCAGTGAGTGGTTATTCAAGGGGCAAGTCACTATATTTGGATAATTCAGTCTTCAAACTTTATGTATACATGCCAGACTTCTTGAAATAATTTAGTGTACAATTTCGAATATCATAGCTGCAATTTTTTACTGGGACAGTTGATGTGATGATGACTATAATATTATACTTGTTAGTTCTGTTTCAAGTAATAATACATCTATAAATATTCCTTCCTAACCTTTTCTTCTATTCGTCTGTATTGTGCTCTATCTAGTTCATTGATTTCTCATTATTTTTAAGTAAGTATTTGAATTTATTATCTTATTTCTGTTTCTGTATCTAACATACTAGTTCTTGATATATTTCCATCTTTTTAATGTTCCCTTAGATTTTCTAATCTGAATTATATCTCACTGCTACTAGTAAATTTGGGGACTATCTGGAGGAGTGATTTTCGTAATTTATTATCTGCAGCACACAACTAGAAGTTGTGCATATAAAATGATCGCTAATTGCCTTTCCATGGCGTTTATTTTCTAGTCCGGCTTAACATACTGGTTAAAGGTTTTAGCACCAGGAAGAAAAGGATAGGTTCAGTATTAACAATTCTCTCTTTTATCTTTATTTTCAGAATTGTTTACCGTTTATTCAAGACGTATTTCATATACATGCTTATTACTGATAGAGCGGTATTCATGGCCTAAGTTTGTAGTATGGATATACAAGTGGGGAAACACTGTCAAAGCCTTCTAGTAGTCAGTTTATACCATGCTCAGATCATTCTTTCTCCATCTACATTCTCTGATTATGATTTTACTGAGCAGTAATTAATCTTTACACCATATGAGCCTTTGAGCATCCCTTATGCAATTCTGAAATCAAGTTGTTTTGTCTCTATATTATTGCAGCTACGGCTTTGTAAACTGTAGGAAGACAGGTTACAAAGCCGGTAATATTTAGTTTGCCATTTCTTTAGTTTTGAAGATTAAGAAAGCTCTCTTCTCAGTGAGTCAGTCAGGTGTTATCTGTAGTTACTTCAGTATCTCACTAAATATCTCTACTTGTACCTTATGTTCTTGATTAATGCTGTAGCCAGAAATTTGGGATCTTATCACTTTCTAGTGTCTTTCAGTTGTTTGATTTTTGTAGCGTTTAGACTACGTGTTTAACTTCGTTCGTTTGTTTACGTGTACGCCTTTTAGTGTTTATATGTGGCGAGCCAGATTAATTCGGAGAGTGCGTGATTGACGGGACTGTGATTAATAATTCAAAGAATTATTTATATTCAATCCTTTCTTCTTATCACTTGATAAAAACGTTAGTATATATACAAAAGTAATTGATTTATTTTATATTCAGATGTGTTTCAGTCTACTGTGAGATACCTGAAGTTTCGCAATTTAAGGACTTCGCGACCCGATGATTATCAATTGAAATTGGTTCTCTTACGTCATTAATGATTTGGGGAAAATCATTACAGCAATAAATAAGTATTTCTTCCTGATCTCAGTTAGACCTAAAGATACATGCCTATATGTGACAATATTATTCTCATGTTTGGTCTGTATTATGGAAAATGTAACTGATTTGAAACACATATGCTTTATTTGCCTATCGTAGATATCGGGGAATATTTGTATACTTAGGCTTATGCATAATGCTGTGTATGTTTGTGCGTTTATGTGCATATATATTTGAACACTTATATATATAAATACAATCTATGTGTATATGTGAATACACATACACTCACATATACACTTACATATATATATATATATATATATATATATATATATATATATATATATATATATATATATATATATATATGTTGCTGCCTCTCTTTCTAGATGTACATACATGCACACATGTGCGTGTATGCGTGTGTGTGTATATATGTTTGTCTTTCTGTATGCCAATGATATATGCAATAACATGCTGTCACGGGTTATTGTTACATGAAGTGTAAGACTTCTAATTTTCATTTGAATTAATCAGATGTATTACAAAGCGAAGTAATATAATGGTTAGAAAAGAAATTATCAATATAGCGAAGCGATTTACGTAGCTTTGCGCTGGAGATGTAATGAGATAAAATTCGTTGAATATATTTCTGCGTGATAGTAGAGAAGTTGACAAGGAAAGAAAATAAGAAGCGAGAGATAAAGACAAAGAACTAGAAAGTGAGTGTGTGAGAGGTTAGAGAAAGAGAAAAAGAGGGGGCGGTAGGGAGAGGGCAAGAGAGATGGAATCCAAGCTATTGCTGTTGATGAGAAGTTAATGGACGTTGGTCATATACTCTCTGTAACTATCGCCGATTTATTTCCAGCAAATGATGGGTTGATTGGGAATCCTGAGCAATGCAGATTGACTACACGTAGATAGACATAGAGACGTTATTCAGGCAGTTCATATTAAGAATATTTGGCAAAAACATAGAAGAGTGGAATATACTTAATAACATGTAAATAAATTACAACACACATATATACACGATTACATACATGTATGGAGAGCACTATTTTAATCGTTTTCCTAAACCTTGCCCTCCCAATATTGTGCTTGAGGATCTCTGTCTTTCTCTTCATGTCTCCCCTCTACTCTCTGTGTACACACACACACACACACACACACACACACACACACACACACACACACACATACACACACACACACACACACACACACACACACACACACACAACTTTACACCTACTAATGATAGTCTTGTAACGCTTTTCATTCCTTTGATGATTTATCTGTGGCGAGGAGGGTGACAACGTTTCGAAAAACTGACATTCAAACCAGCAAAGGCCATTACGTCTTATCTAGTTATATAATTAAATCAAGAGTTGAACACTTACATTATACACCTATGTGGCTCGTGGCAACAACGCCAATAAACATACATAAAATGCACAAGCTAAGAAGAGTGTTTCTATGCTGTCGCTCACCCTACAAGAAACAGCAACCAAACCGCCATTAAATCATACTCTACTGTCTTCAATAAAGAATGATACACTGAGCATTGTAGTTTCAAATATATATATATATATATATATATATATATATATATATATATATATATATATATATATATATATATATATATATATATATATATATATATATATATATATATATTTATATATATATATATAAAACTACAGGCTTGTTACATCTTGAAAACTTTTCATTACAGGTCTGCTCCATCAGGACATACCTGGGGCGAAATAATGAGACTAAAACATATACTTTTAAAGGAAAATATCTGTAAGATATGCTGAGTTAGAAAGAGAAATCTGGCCTATATGAAAATACAACATCAGGTGTCTGGTAACGCTCTGGAAATAAAATGACACACGGACATTACCTTACCCCAGCTTATGAGAGACGTACTTACACAGAAACTCTAGTGATAACAGCGTAAATGAGGCTGGACCTTTAAATGAAGGCCACTTACCCGGCAGTGGTTCAATACAAATGCAGACTATAACAGTGTAATGAGAAGGAAATGGACAAGCGACGAGAACAGAGTAGTGATGCAGTGCTACTTGGAAAGTGAACCCAAAGTAAGAGATTACAAAAAATGTATTTTAGCACTTTGGGTAAAGAAAGGTACGTTTGATGTAACTGAGCAGAGACTAGTGGACCAGATTAATACTATCAGGAGAAATAAGTAGATGACTGAATTGGAGGTAGAAGGGACTACAAGAAAACTAAGAAAAGAAAGATCAAGAAATAGAACAGTCATACAGCATAAACCAGGATGAAGTAAGATGCAGGATGAAGGAAGATCAGAAGATTTTAGATGTGCCGAAGGAAGTCATACGTAAAGAAGAAAGAAAAAGATTACCAGCATTAAAAGGTGGTGATAGAAGGAAGTTGCTGCATTGACTAGGAAAGTAGATTCAGTTATCAGTTGGATAGATGCTAAAATTATAGGTGACACTGACTTATTGATTTATGCATCGGAGGTAAGACTTTATTAACAGGCAAGGTATTCCTCAAGGAAAGAATATGAAGGAGAAGATGTAGAAAAGAGATTAGAAAACAAATTAAAGACTTTAAGGCAAGATCAGAGTAAAATAGAAACCTGGAAACAGGACAAGTTTAGAAACACAAGATTTAAATCTTCTCTAGAGAAAAAATGTTTAGTCAAAGAGAAAGGATTTGGAATAATCATGGAAGAGCTGAAGCAGGATATCATAGCAATAACAGGTAAGCTTTCCAGATATCAGAAAAGAATAGACTAATATCAACAGAACAAATTGTTTGAGACAGACCAGAGAAGATTGTATCGCTAAATAAAGAGGGTAGAGAAAACTACTCAAAATGAGAAGCCTAATGCAGAAGAAGATAGAAAGTTCTGGAATAATATTTGGGATAAGCCAGTTAATCCTAATGAAGATGCAGCAAAGTTACAGAAAGTGAAGGAACAAATAGTTAGTGAGAAGCAACCAGATCTGAAACTAACTAGTGCATTAATGAGTAAAGTGTTAAGAAGAATGCCGGATCAGAAAAGTCCAAGACCAGATTTAGTTCAAGGGTACTGGTTAGAGAAATTTAGCAAGTTGCATGAGAGACTAAGGGAACAACTTCAGGATTACTTGAATGGAGGCGTCATATCTAATTGGCTGACTGGAGGTAGAATGTAGTATACTGGCACAGAAAGAACACAAGAAAAGACATGACAACCTAAGGTAAATTATCAACTGGAAGTTATGTAGAAAGCTAGGATTTGACCATACTGACAGGTACTATGGACATGAACCTAGTACATTGCAACAAAGTAAGCTATATATGATATTATGGGATTTTAACATTCAACTGACAGACTAATAGAAGCTGGAAAGCCTGATTTATAGTCATAGACAAAGAGAATAGAAAGTGATTGGTAATTGATGAGAAAATTAATATGAGCAGTATAGAGAAAATATCAAAGTACCAGGACCTAGATATTGAGTTACGGAGGCTATGGAAAGTGCGAGTAAAATATATCCCTATAGTTATAAGTACATGAGGAACTATTCCTAAACATTTGAACAGATGGATAGAAGAGATAGGTATAAAACCTAATTTAGTGCAGCTCCAGAAAACAGTGTTATTAGGGACAGCTAGGATACTTAGGAAGGTTCTTGGCATCTAAGCCCGATGTTAGGATTTTTTTCTCCAACAGTCTAACCTGTCATCCGTGAATGGAATAAGAATACTAATCCTTTATTTTAATGGCACATGACCTGAAATTTTGTGGGGAAGGGGAAAGTTGATTACATTGACCCCAGTACTCAGCTCGTAGTTGTTTTATCGACCCCCAAAATGAAAGGCAAAATCGACGTTGGCGGGATTTGAACTGAGAATGTAAGTCCGAAAGAAACACTGTAAACATTTTCTGTGTCGCGGTAAAGATTCCCGCTGATCGCCGCCTTGATAACAATCCCTTCTATCAAAGGCACAAAGCTTGAAATTTGTTGGTGAAGGGGCTATTGGTACTTATTTTATCGACCCTGAGAGGATAAAAGGCAAAGTCGGCCTCAGCGGAATTTGAACTTAGAACGGGAAGATGGACGAAATGCCGCTAAGCATATATGTCTAACATGCTAACGATTGCCCCAGCTTGCCACTTTTCGCTGCTTTGATAATAATATTTTTTTTACACAAGAATAATACTGAATACAAAGAAATACCGATATAAAACATGAACCCGAAGGATATAAATAGATTCAGCAACCATCACATTCATACATTCATCGTAATTCATTCACCGAAACACCTATATTTCATTTGTCTCCTGAAATTCTACCAATGCCAGTCAAGAGAAGGATATGCTTAATCTCAACCATTCAACGTTCATCTCTTTTTTCAACGCTTCTTTTCCTACATTTATTCAAACTCATATAATCGCATTCATAATATCACAATACTTACACTACTGGGAACATTTGAAATGGGATACATAAGTTCCTATGTCTATGTGCACGTGGGCGTATATATTTGTGTGTTTGAATATATAGGATTATGTATGTCTGTGTCAGTGGTGTCTGTGCATGTATATATATATATATATATATATATATATATATATATATATATATATATATATATATATATATATATATATATATATATATATAAGTATGTATATATACACACAAACATATATTGTTTGTGATTGCACATATATACGTATGTATGTGTGTAATATATAAACGGAAACAGACATATATAAAACAATGATTGAAAGATATAGTGATGGAAAGATAGGTGATTGGGTAGATAGATAGAGCTATATGTAAACCAGATCTCTCTCACTCTTTATCTTTCGTTGTGACTCTAATTTCAACAGTGTTTTTTCAGTTTATCAGTGATATTTCCCCTGTGTCGTGTGCAATGAAGGGAAGCTATCTCATCGGCGCAGCGTTCGGTTACAGAATCTTGTGACCAATCTCACAATATATTGACTAATCACACCTCCTACAACACTTCATAAAACGCATAGTTAAATATATACCCAAACTCGCTATCAAATACTACGTAAATATGTGCATTCGCATTTAAGCAAACTCAGGCGCGAGCGCGTATAGATTCACACACGCTCACACAATCATAGACTCTCTGTCTCTCTCTTGTGTATACGTATAAATATACATGTATAAGTATAGATATTAATATTTAGCTCTCATTTCCCCCCTAATATATATGTAAGTATTACACTATTAATATACAGCAAATGCGTCCCGACTAATAGACATATATATGCAAATGAGAGCATACACATATCCACATGTGTTTCTAATTGATTGTTGCCATTGTTCAGCCTCAGGTCGACAAGGTCAAGCATTCCAGCCTTGAATATCTTTTATTTTTCAAGTATCTACATTATCCAGTGTGTCCTTCCTATGTATAATATGAAAAACATTTCGCTGCTATTTCTAGCTTATATGAAAGAGTTTTCACTGCTATTTCTAGCTTATCGATCAACAACTTAAACATTTCCCTATTGATTGTCGCAAAGTTGCAATTTTCTGTAGTAAGAATACAGGCGATTGACCCTGCATGACTGATACTTATTTTATCAACTATAGTAAATGGAAAATCAGAAAAGTGAACTAAATATTATTTAAGCATATATTTAAACTCTCATTTCTGCCAATACACTTTGGATTGTAGACTTTTGGTATTACACTTTTGATAGTAGACTCTTGGTAGTAGACATTTGGTAGTAGACTCAAAGTCAGAATACTGCTTTTATATCTGGGATATTGTTATTGTATCGCGTATAAATATTTCAGATGTATAAATTATACTAAATAGGTATTCCATTGATTGAAAATGTTACTCACCATGCTGCAATGACTTGGCTAACAAACAGCGTCACTCTCTCTTTAAACTAGGCACTACTGCAATACTCTTACTATGCTGAAAAATGTTACAGCTGCCTAATGTCACGCTAACTGCAATTTTTGGATAGCATGTTGATAATTCTTTCTACTATAGGCACCAGGCCAGCATTTTTTTCTTTTTATTTTGGGAAGTCGATTATATCGACACCAGTGCTCAACTGGTACTTATTTTACCGACCCAGAAAGAATGAAAGGCAAAGTCGGCTTCGGCAGCATTTGAACTCGGATCATAAAGCCGGAAGAAACGCGGTTGGGCATTTTGTCTTCTTTGCTAACGATTATGACAGCTCACTGCTTTTAATCAGCAACAAAAAGAACAACAACAGCAATTGTAGTAATAATTATAATAGCGGGACCCATGAGTACTTGAGATACTCTGAAAACCACATCGATGGTAACATATAAAACCAAGACGATGAGTGAGAGCCAATACACATTTCAATTTGCGTACACCTTTCTATCCAATGCTTCTTTGCAGACTATGTTCTTGGTGTAAGTTCTCCCTCTTCTTTCTCTTGCTTGTCAGTGTTGATTACTTTAACTCTCACATCAGATAATTTGCGAGCCCTTGAAGAAGTTATAATAGGAAAATATCTAGCATATTTTCCTACATGTACAATTTTGTAACTTCTGTTAGCAAACGAAACACGTGTAATGGTGAATGAATAATATAATACATTTTACCAGTCTTCCGTTTTGATATAAACATACGTGCATGCATGCATACATACATACATACATACATACATACATACATACATACATACATATATTGGTGGAATGTCCCAATAAAAACCTCAATAAAGTGCAGACATAACAGACCGGATATAGTAATCTGGGACAGAGAAGAGAAACTCTGTACAGTAGTAGACATCAGCTGTCCTGCGGATGTCAACATCCCACTAAAGATTAGAGAAAAAGAGAACAACTACGCCGAGCTACTGAGAAATTTGCAGATACTCCACCCAGACTACAAGTTCAGATTCATACCCGTGATTGTTGGGGCATTGGAATATGTAACGAACTGCCTCAACAAAAACCTGGAAAAATTAGGGTTCTCAAAACCTGAAAGAAAAAGGATGATTAGAAGACTGCAGATTCAAGCCACCAATGGAACTGTAAAGATATGTAAAACTTTCCAAAAATTTAGCACATAAATACATATGCATGCATCTAGACATGAAAATATATGCATAAAAACGCATCCATAAAACAAACATACAAATCTGCGCATACACTAACACCAAATACTGCACACACACACACACACACACACACACACACACACACACACACACACACACACACACACACACACACACACACACACACACATATTCACAAATACCTAGATGATGTTGATAAAAGTTCCAATGAAGGAACCTTGAATCTATGTTAGAGTCCGTCTCTTTCTCTATGGACAAGAAATACAGAAATGAAACTGATTGATAATATACAAAAACAGAAAGAATATGCTTAATCAGATTACAGCATGAAGTATCGAAGGGATTCTCAAAATATGTAAGACATTCAAGAAGTTCAGCATGTGAAAAATGCATATGCAAGCGTATAAAAATCCATGCCTCTAAAGGCATCCATACTTGCGCCCATCTATATGTGTGCACATAAATATGTACATGCACAGATCCTTATATGCATACATACATGCGTACATATATAATGTATACACACACACTTATATACATAATAGGGTTAGTCAGAAAGTAATGCATTTTATTTGCTTTATTTGATTCACCCTCATAGATACATACATGTTTGTTTATGTGTGTGTGTGTGTGTGTGTGTAAAGTATACATGTTATGTATGAATCTCTCTTTCTGTTTCTCTCTCTTTTTATATAAATGTATGTCTATATATATATAATATACTCACCCATACATTGTGTATACATATATGCATATTTACACACATAGAGAAATAGCTATCTAATATTCATGTACTCATATTCAAATATATAATATGCAGTTAACATGTGTTTATTCTGTTACTTTGCAATGAAATTATATGTTTGACTACCATTTTTTAAAGAACATTCACTTAGTTTGATATTATAAAATATATGGAAATAAAGAAAAAGTGAATTGAAAAAAATGATAGAAACCTAAGAAAAACAAATAAAGAAAGAAAATCAAAGTAGTAAAATGAGATCAGATTTTTGATGGATTTCATATTATAAAAGTTCTCTTTTCCAATTTTTTATCCATCCGTTAAAAACGTTAACTTTTCTCAGAGTTTACCAAGAAAAATCTAAATCGATAATACCGGCAACTCTTTGGTTCGATATTTAGAGAAATATTTATATACAAATAGGATCAAGTTAAAATGTATTGATTTTTATGGAGTTACTTGTAACTGAATATTTTACTGGCCTTTAGCTTCGGTCACTGTGTAATTAATATATAGTTATGACTTTAATATTGGTTGCATATTTGTTACATATATTTCAATATTTTACGCTCAATTGTATAATTTTCCTATCTAGCAAAATACCAACACGTGATATGACTTAATAAGTGAAGAAGATAGAAGAATGTGGGATGTAACAGGCAAACGATCACCAAGTGTAACATGAACTGAATAAACTACAATGAGTAATCGAAAGCCTCTAGTAAACCCGTTTTTTGAGAACTTAGCTCCAATTTTATAGTGATCATTTTATTACTTAATTGATCTATATACTTCGAATATGTATAAAAGAATCTCAGGTACCAATAGGCCACCAAAGAATCAAATAACAGCCCTTGTCATATGTCATATGTACCTACAACTGCAGGTCTTTTGCAGGAAGAACCGGAGTGAGAGAAAAAGAAAATCAAATGCGATGTGCTAGGCCTCTGTGAAACATGTCGAAATAAATAAATATGAGATGGACAGATGGAAGCGTCGTGACAGCAACAAGCGGTATAGGGTTCATCGTAAGTAAAGAATGGGTTTCGAAAATTGTTTCTTCACAACTGCTTTCATCACGCATCGGTGTGTTAAACATTCGTCCCTCAAGAAAAACTACTCTGAAGATCATCCCGACCTATGCTCCGCTTCCACAAATACGAGCAATGTTTGGTTACATGGCAGAAACAAGAAGACTTTATATTGCGAACAACCTATACAGGAAGCAAACTGAAAGGAGGTGGGCCTGTATTGCCCCAAACTCTCAATACAAAAAGAAAATTCACTACATCCTGGTCGATAAACGGTGCATATTGTAGGATGTCTCAGTAGTAGTACTATTCAACACAGACAGTGACCATCGCTTGCTATCGGCAAAGACGATGATCAATGCAATGAAATAAAAAAGCTCTGCATATATCAATGAAAAATCAACGTGTCAAGGTCTTTGATGTGAAATATTTACAGCAAGCTACTAAGAAGGAAATTTGGAGTCAACTTAAAGAGTTCAATGAGGCCATAATTTGCTGGTTCAGAAAATTAAGTTATATATAGAGAGCAAAAACTGCAAGCCAGCCAGAGCCTGGTTAAAGAATCACGGAGGAGACGAAGAAGATGCTAGAGAAACGGAAAACGAGGAAGAGGAATATGAAAGATCATCTCGTGTATTTCATTCCATACAAAGCGATCAGACAATATCTAAGAAATGACTTCGAGAATTATAGACTGAAGAAATCGATGTACGCCGCATAGGAAAGAAAAAGCTTAAAAAGATGCAGGAGAAGGCTAACTCTGTATAGGTGAAAGGTTACGGCGCTTAAGAACAAGGATGGACTCACGGTGTCAGATAAAGTGGAGATGGAAGAGATATGCAAAGCCTTCTACATCAGCCTCTTTAAACCATCAGTGAAGTATGGCCCCACACCATCACAAATGCTGAAAGCAGTGCTACCTATTCTGATCAGTGAAATTGAAAATGCCCTCAGACTGATGAAAACAGACAAAGTTAACGGGAGGTGTAAAATTCTCGTTCTATGTTTCAGTCACTGTCTCAAGGAGGGTGAAATACGCTTACTGTGGAAATAGTCAAATAGCATCCTGTTTCATCAAACTTTGATGAAGAAGATTAAAAACACTATCGTCCCATATGCCTCTTGTCTCATCTCTATAAGCTGTTTACATAAGTCATAGACATCAAACTATCCAAATAACTCGACGAGGAGCGAACGAATAAAAGCTTCCTCTGTGTATCGCTTTTGTCGAAAAGGTCTTCGAAAGCGTCGAGACGAACGTAGTGTTGGAATCTCTGGAAATGTAAGATGTCGAGGCGTAATACATCAAACTGCTCAGAGATGCGAATTCTGGATGTACAACATATATAGCTGTTATCACCATCAATAAAGGTCTCAGTTGAGGACAGTGTCAAGCAAGGAGATATCTTTTCAAAGCTCTTTGCCGCATGTCTAGAAATTGTCGTCAAGGACATGAACTGGACAAGCAGTGTGGACATAAATGGCGAGCAACCAACACATCCCGATTCACAGATGACTTTGTACTCATGGCTGAAACCACAGATCAGTTGTACAAATTGCTGACAGAGCTGAATCCTCGGAGCTTTGCAGAGGTTCTTAAAATGAACCACACAAAAACAAAATATATGCGGTCAGAAGACGTAGCACAAGGCCGAATAGCGATGGGAAGTGATGACAGTGAGGAAGTAAGGGAGTATGTCTACACAGAGCACAGTAGATATGTGTCGAGATATGGATGCTGTAACCTCAAAGAGAACAAGGGCAAGATGGAAGGAATTTAACTCTAAGGGTGTGCTCCAAACAAAGCTAACCAATGCCATACTTGCCAGATGGAAAAGAATGGCGCAATGAAGACAATTGGAAGCGCATTGTGACCAGCGGTGTATAACAGCTTCTGATTTTCTGGTCGATACTGTGGTGCTGTGATGTATAAATATTATGGTTATATGTAGAAGGCGGTGAGCTGACAAAAACGTTAGCACGCCGGGAGAAATGCTTAGCGGTATTTGGTCTGTCTTTACGGTCTGAGTTCAAATTCCGCTAAGGTCGACTTAGCCTTTCATCCTTTCGGGGTCGATAAATTAAATACCAGTTGTGTACTGGGTCGATCTAATCGACTGACCCTCTCCCAAAAATTTCGGGCCTTGTGCCTAGAGTAGAAAAGAATATTGGTTACATGTAGGTTGAAGGAATGGCGAAAATGACCAAGTATTAAAGTGCCATACAGTATTAAGTCTTCTCTCTCTAGATTTCGACATCAATTGTTACCTGGAATTAACTTTTCTGTTCATCTATCTGATTTCAATAAGATAAATATCATATATTTTCTAGGATAATCTCAATTCTCTATGCTATTCTCATATACAAAATAAAAATGTGACCTTAAGTCAATGTAAGGCATTGGTATTGGTTGTACTGTGATTGACGTTTATGAGAGATTTTAAATATAGGTTAATTATTTGACCTACACAAAGCAAAAAGTGATTTCAAGTTTATATTACTTATTTCTATATAAAGTTTAGTATTGTACTATAACAAATTCATTATATCACTTCCGTACTTTGAAATTCATATAAAGGAAGGTGATAATGGCAATAGCAATCTCTTGATTGTTTAACCAACGTTTATTGTTTAACACACACAAACAGACACACTCGCACACTCTTATATGTATATATATACATATGTATATATATATATATATTGTGACATTGTGAAAAATTGTTATATCAACACGTCTTCATGTGCGGAATCTCATCTATCTATCTATCTATCTATCTATCTATCTATCTATCTAACTATCTGTCTATCTGTCTGTCTGTCTATCTGTCTGTCTGTCTGTCACTCTCTCTCTCTCTCTCTCTCTCTCATTCTCTCTTTCTCTCTTTGTGTATGTATATATATATATATGCAAAACTTATAGGGATATATACAGCACTCACACGTCACCTCGCCTCTGACTACTAAATCTAACCATTGATGCTAATGTGTCAGCACCACTCCCTTCACACGTACACTACTCACGTAAGCACAAGCATACACGTAGACAGATAATACCACAAAGCCACACACACTGGCCACTTTATGTCCAGTTCGGGTCACTTCAGCCGTGTAACCACACACATTCTTTTCTTCGACTATTCTTTTTCTTCTCTCTGGACTTTTTCTCTTTCCTCTTTTTTTGACGAAGAGCCATGTTCGAAACGTCATATCCCACTCTTTTTTCCATCTTCACTGTGTTCGTCTTTTTGACTTTTGTTGTTCTTGTTTTATTTTTATTTTTTATTTGCCTATATATATATATATATATATATATATATATATATATATATATATATATATATATATATAAATAAGAGCTTTAGAGGTGAATGATCTTATGATAACAGAACCATTTTGTCAAAATAACCATACTTTTTATATTACAAAATACCATTTATAAAATTGTGAAAGACAAAAGTAGAATCTAAAGATTTCATCACAACATTTAGTGAATACATACTTATCAAACTCCAAAATATATATAACATGCATCACGCCATAAATTATTTCAAATGTTTGCTTTCGTTCTACGCTAAGACAATCATTAATTAAACATTTTTATACATTTTTGTGCAGTAAAAACAGTCAAAGAGGAAGAACCGATATAAATACCTATTATATCTCTAAGAACTGAATCTGTATTTTCAACAGACATAAAAATTTTCCAGAAGTCTATAATTGCTAATGAAAACAGATAAAATAGACAGTAACATAAAAAGGATTGCATTGAGAATGAAAAGTTTAAGAAAGCAGTATAAACAGGAAATGAAATGTTACTAGTAATTTAAATGGAATGAGAACTAAAAAAAAAAAGAGAAAGATGATGAATATGAAGATATGACCAGAAACAAAATCAACAAAAAACCTTAGTGAAACTCAACTGAGATGTAAGAATAAAAGCTACAGGAAAGAACTAAGATGAATAAGGGTAAAATCGAATACAAATTATATATAAAACATCACAAACAAGCAGTGATGAAGAAGAATTTTATAGGAAGGAAATGAGAAAGAAGTAATGATGTTATTGGAGAAATAGATTAACAAAGAAATAAAGTGAACGATGAATAAAAAAGAATTTCAGGTTAAAGTTGGCGCAGAGTCAGAATTATGTAGAAGGCAAGAAACAAAGAGAAAGAAACAGTGAAGATAGTATTCGTCCACATTTGTGTTAATCACGAGAAAGAAGAGCTGTAAATTGAGTGTTGATGCTTACAAATAAGCTTGGTTTATTTAGATATTTGACTCACTTGTTAATGTTATTCATTTTTTTCTTTTATTTATGGCTTGATACTTACTCAGGAATAGTTAGTTTGGCTTCAAAGATAATCTCTGATTTGAACTGTCATACAACTGCATACAGTTTATGCGAGGTTTCTCCGAAAGCATTTGAAATAATCTCTCTCTCCAACACATCCAGTCGTATGCACATCTGTGCGCCATACATGAATCTATTCATACATATGATCATTTACTTTGTTTCTTTCATTCTTTCTAACTTTATTCTCACGATGATGTATTTGAATGTTGATGTCTACAGTTGTCGATGATAGGATGCATATTTTTGTTATTTGTTTTATTAGAAAAAGAAAATTTTCAAAACGTTCACGTTCTTTTTCACCAAAACTGAATGCAGGGAAGTAAGCTTTAATATTAGCAATGAGAAGTCTTATGTACTGATTGAAAAGAACGGCAGAACTACACAGTCGTTAGAGAGTGGGATACCATGCTTTGTAGTTTTTAGTTACGGCTATTTACGTTCTGAGTTTTAAAAAATCTGTCAATTTTAAATTTTATACTTCCGTGGTCGTCAAATAAAATATCAGATAAAGTACTAGGGTCGATATAACCACTGTTCCTTCTCACAAAATTTCTGTTTTTGTGTCTGTAAAAGATTATATATAACTTGAAAGATTACACATTAAGTTGTCTAACTATTTTAATATTTAACTTCCTGTCCGACACTTATCAAATATTAAAACAGAATTTAAAAAAATATCTGTCTTTGAGAACAGTGTTTGATTTAATCTTAATATAGTGATCTAAACAAATACTTACCGAATGATCTATGTATTGAGTTGTCCAGAAAGTTCGTGCCGATTTATTGTAGCTTACCTTTCGACTTATTTGCCATGAAACCACCTCAATTCTGGGAAGAGGGTATTTTCAAGTTAAAGGAAAGATAGAGACGCATTGTGCAACAAAATGGTTGGTATTTGGTTGATTAAAAATGTAATGGCAAGTATTTATTGACCTTTTTCTTTTCTTTAAAAATCGGCAATAACTTTCCGGACAACCCAATATTAATACCGAAAATTTATCCAGAAAGGATATTAATCTGGATAGTTAATTATACAACATTTCACAATCGGCATGGACTCCCTATGTGAAGTCATTTACCTATTGATAAGGAAAATTTGTTGTTTAACCTATAAGTGATGAAATAATGCAATATATTCCATACTAAACTGAGGAGACAGGAGAGAAT
>NC_142929.1:110691999-110701999 GCF_046866305.1 Octopus bimaculoides
ATATGTGTGTGTATGTGTGTGTATGTATGCATGTGTATGCATACACACATACATCTATATCCATAAGAACATATGTATGTATATATATATATATATATATATATATATATATACACAGATAGATAGATAGATAGATAGATTGATAGATAGGTAGAGAGAGAGAGAGAAGTAGAATGGTTGACATATAGATATAGATCTATTTACCTATCTCTGTATTTATATATCTCTATGTATATATATATATATATATATATATATATATATATATATATATATATATATATATATATATATATATATATGTATATATTAATGTCCACACACATATACATAAACGTACACATACGTCTGAGAAGCTGTAAAGATTCTCGTCAATGAATATATGTAACATGTATATATGCATGGTATATGAGTGTATATGTATGTATTATATATATGATATGAATGTGCGCACATGCGTATATATATCTAAATGTATGTATATTGTTATAGATATATGTATGTCTGTGTATATATATATATATATATATATATATATATATATATATATATATATATATATATATATATATATATATTTATATATATATATATATATATGCATGTACGCATACACAATTATATGCTGGCGGCATATATCAAACAAATAAACCGTAAGACATATATATATATGTAGTAGAGCTGTCAACAGAGTAAATGAAAGGCAAAGAAAATAAATAGCTTTGCTAGCCAGGTCAGTAATTGTTGAGGAGAAATTGTGCATTTCCCAGTGAAATGAATAGTGTAAGGAAAATTTAGCTGACATCATTGCTTTAATCATAGGAGCAGATATGGCTGATAAATGGACAGCGCTAAAAATATACCTCATTTGGTCATGTTTTTGTATTTTGCACAACTTAAAGACTTTCCTTTCAAAGAAAATAGATTTTTTCAGAAGGTGATGTGTTCGGGGTTGAATGTGAATATATTTTTTTTCTTATCAATAGTACTTATTGTTATTCTTTCGTTGTGATCGTTTTTTTTTCTGTCGTATCAGCAGCAAGTCATTGTTTATGAAGGAGATTGAACTTTTGTCGCAATGCGTGTCACTTTATTGCTTTAAGATTTACATGGCGTAGTGATATAATTCTTCGGTAAATTGATAGGATTTAGATCATAGTGTTAATGAATAACATATCTGCAGTGTTTCATAGCGTATTACTGGGTGCTACACTGTAAAACATATGAAGTATTGTGTTGTATACAGTTATATTATTTATCTATATAAATATGCAAATCATAAGTAGTCATTCGAGTATCTGATTAACACACACACACACACACACACACACACACACACACACACACACACACACACACGCTTATATGGATGAACGTGTGTGTGTCATATATATATATGAGGTTCTTCAAAACTGGTAATTTGAATAGAATAACATGAAGTGTAGCACTGAATAGGACGACAAAGGCGGGGCAAGCAGTAGATTAGGGAGGTTTTCAATTGACTGGTAGAGGTATAATATGCACTAGATAGAAAGGAACAGAAATACATAAAAAATGTGCGCGCACGCGTATTTGTAAATATACAAGGGTCGGTTGAAAAGTTCATATGCCGACCAAGATATTCTCATGGAGTGTGACCAAAAGCCACAGTCACGCACAGCAATCATTGAAACCAAGGACTTGTATCCTGGAGCATTGACCTGGGCGTCTGACCTTGATAGCCTTTCGTAACAACTTCAGCAAGTTGGCATAGCACCATTGATGGTGTGGCCATTTTGAAGACTGTCACTAAACACAATGATTTTGCGTTCCAAAATCAGAAGCCATCATCTTCCCTGCATAGGAAATGGCCCTCTTTTGAGCGAGTGAGGGTTTATGTTTCCACTGCGTCGATTGTCTCTTTCCCTCTGGCTTAAAGTGATGAAGCCAACACTCTTCCTTGCTTAGGAAATGTTCAAGAAAACCGGCTGGATATGGCACGGACTATGTCAGATTTTCCCGCGATGGGATCAGCCTAGTGCGCTTTTGATTAGGTGTCAGAAGAATTTCGTCATGCCAAATTCATTGCGCACGATATTCTCAACATTCTCACGGGATATGCTAATAGCATTGGCTGTTTGATTTATAGGCAATCGTCTGTCATCCATCAGCATGTGGTGAAGACGATCAATGTTTCTTCGGTTGTGGCAGTTGCAGAACATCCAGACCTTGAGTCATCTTCAAAACTCTCCTTTCCCCTCCTAAATTCGGCTTCTGGCTTTTGTACTGTTGATAAAGCTGGAGCCTCATCTTCTAATATAATAACTATGTCAACATAATTTTAGTTGGCGGCTCAAGTCTTTTTCTGTTGGTACTAAATTACACCATGATGCCAAATATTGTCAATCTTCAAGAGAAGTCGTTACTAGTTACTTTTGAAATCTTTGAACTGTTAGATATCAGTTTATCTTGAAATAAATAATACAGTTTTTAGGAAGAGTTGAAATTAATGCATGCAAGATTTCACAATTCTAACATCACTCCATTGTCAGCCTACGAACGTTTCAGCCTACCCTCGTATAGTATTATGGGTGCTGTATACGATATTATATTACATAAAAACATAAATGACATTTATGTGCATGACTTACCTTGTACCTTGCTATGCAGCCCATGGGCCCTCCTGATCCTCGGCCGAATAGAACAGCGAGGATGTGACGGCCGTTGAAGAAACGGCTACACTACCTCTGGCTGGTACACATTTTCAGCCGGGTAGACTGGAGCAACTTGCCTTGCTCAAATAAATAATGACTTACTCGGTTCAGGAGCCGAACTCACGGTCTTACAATAATTAACCTATCATGCGCTTTCACAAATACAAGGAGTAAATCAAAAGCAGGTACAACATTTTTATTAACTGACAAAATCCATCCGAATTGGACTTGGTAGATTAACCCTTCCTCTATGCATAGATACTACTTATTATGAAAGAGTTATGCCCACTTTTTCATTGCGTTTGACTTTATTCACGTATATAGGGTGACAAGCTCGCAGAATCGTTAGCACACCGGGCAAAATACTTAGCGGCGTTTCTTCTTGTCTTATGCTCTGATTTTAAATTCCACTGAGGTCGAATTTGCCTTTCATCATTTAGGTGTCTATGAAATAAGTACCAGTTGAGCACTGGGGCCAATGTGATCGACTGTTCTCTTCCCCAAAATTTCAGACTTTGTACTTATAGTAGAAAGGATATTATCCGCATGTATGTACACACACACACACACATGTATATACATGTATATTATATATATGTATGTATATATATAGGGAGAATTCACAAAAAAAAATCAAGAGACGAAGACAGGTGGTGTAGACAACAAACAGATGTATTAGTATAACGCTCGGGAAGTGAAAAAAGTCTTTAACGTTTCGAGCCTACGCTCTTCTACAGAAAAGAACACAGAAAGAAACAAGGAGAGAAAATACAGAATGTATATATATATATATATATATATAATATTGACAATATACTATATAATATGGCTAAGAGGTGTAATCATTTTTACATGCTCAGTTCAATTGATGTCTTGTTTATTTTGTCTTCCTTCTGGAGTCGATAACAATACCATTCTAGTCCAGGTTTTAATTAATTTGAGGTAACTGAATGAAAATCAATTCTATAATATATATAAAGATCAGTATCGAAGGATTTTATAACACGGAAGAGGTTGGTGCATCATTTAGTTTGATATGGAGTTTGTATCGATACTTAAGGTTTAAAGGATATCGTCAAATTATTAAAGTTAGAAGAGGTATGAAAATATGAAGTGTTGTGGATCAGAATTTGCAAACCGTGGATGATTGATGTATTTTTTTTTAGAATCCTAGAATATCTTATATTAAAATATCTTTGTAAGAATGTGGCGTATTAAACAAGTAGTACTTGTTAGTGCTAGAATTTCTATTATATAGATGTAGAATCGTTTTTGTACTTTTGAATGTTTTTGTACTTTTGAATAGAACGCTTAGTCAAGTTTCCACTTTTGGATATTTAAAGATTTCTGTTTAGGGGTAAGATACAGATTTAATTAAGCATGCAAAGGTGCGTGCAGATAAAGCTTATCTGATGAGATTGCGAGAGAAATAGAAGCAATAATTGTGGATACGTTTGGAGTTTACCGTAAGTACGTTCTGCATTTAAAGAAGTAAACCCGAAACTGATATCACTGAAATTGGAAATAACTTTGTCCCCTGACTGAACTATGTAAATGTTTTCATAGATTACTTGAAATTGACTAATCCGAAGGAAAGCTATTCTCTTAACGAGTTTCATAGGTCCATAAATCAAGTTTTTTAATGTTTATGTAGTATTATGTTACTGCATGATGAATTTTTTTCTGGAATACGACGCTATTAACAGGGAAGGTGAACTATCTTATAGGAAACTCACTGAAAGTCAAATGAGAATGTATTCTTTACACTGTTTTCTTGGTTCTATTGTGAAAATAAGAGAATTCCTTTCCAGATTTAAGAAATTTTTCGGTTCCCTATTTCTGGAAAATTACAATAAGTTACTCTAACAAAGAACGTTTCAAGCACTTCTCTAATTAAAATAATTTTGTCTTTGTGTGCGACCCCATTACCAGCTTTTTCCTCTCACAATCTATTAAACCAACAACCTAACTGAGGACTGTAAAAATGAGAGAAAGAAAGAAAGAAAGAAAGAAAGAAAGAGAGAGAGAGAGAGAGTGAAAATGAATGAGTATGTGAGTGAGTGTGTGTGTGTGTGTGCTTGTGTGTGTGTGTGTGTGTGTGTGTGTGTGTGCGTGCGTACTTGCGAGTACTTGCGTTAGTGTGTACGCGTTTGTACAAGATTAAAGGAAGGAGAAAGAAATGAGTTGGGAGGAAAGAAAAGAAATGAAAATAATTACACCCGGGGTAGATATTGGCCTTTGAAATAAATATATACATGCAAACATTTACCGTTAGACTACACAAATATAAATACAACAACATGCTCACAACACATACTAATACATATAAATACATAACACATGTACAGAGATACTTGCCCGCACCCAACATACACCGCAGGGATTGATACATGCAATCTAACAAAGATATCTGCACGACTCACATACATAATGTTAAATACGTACACATATCACGGACGCAAAGATGAACTCTTTCAAATAGTTTCTTAGAATTTTATTTTAAAATGATGTTCTTTTCTTATTATTAGATATTCATTCTTTATTTTACGTATTCTCTTTTTCAGTTGATTTCTGTTTATATCTGAAATAGTTACCCTCTGAATAAGCATTTCTTGTACTGGTGCAAATCAGTGGAGAGTGTAGTCGGTTACATCATTCACAACACATACCCGGTACTTATTTATCGCTACTCGGAAGCATCAAATCGGAAATTGTTACACTGTGCAGCGACCGTACAATGTGTCTGCAAATCCTTCAATAATGTTCCTGTTTTAATAGGTTTGAAGAAATAGGAGATCTGTAATATTGAAGGGTGTGAAAAAATAAACAAAATCTTTAGCAGTATAAACAAAGAGATATTGATTGGAAGTCGAACTTAGGTAGAAACGGCTTTCTGAAATCGTGTCTCATCTTATGGAACTTATTGGCAGGAGATGGCTATAGTTGACCGCACCTATCCTAATTGCTCTACAGTTCCTTTCGTTTACTGCTTGGATGAACCCACCATTTAATAGGCAATGTCGATTTTCAAGAAGTAAACTACATTTTAGGGTAAGTGGGACAAAATAATATATAAACAAGTTGTTACTTTCCGTTGGAAGACTACCACTGTTTGTAAGTGTACTTATATCAAAACACACCAGAGATACGATATTCACAATATATATATATATTCCAATATTATCAATACTTACAAAACATTGATGGTACTAGGCTTATCATTATTTCTGGCCTTGTACACTTTGCAACAGGTTACTTCGATGTACACTGGTCCATATACTTTTGTCAGAAGAAGAACAGCAATTTCAGCATTCTTTTCGGAGTCTCTGCAACTGGTTGAAGAAAAGAGACAGCTGGAGACGTGGTCTGAATGCTTGCAACAAAATGTACTCAAGGGACCAACTCACTGCTTCCTTAGCAGGCTTTAAGGAAAGATATGAATAGATAATACAGATTGAGTGACACAGTTTTTTTTTCCAGTGAAGGCATATGTCAATACTAAACCAAGAAAGGCTGTGATAGAATTATTCAAATCGGATCTGAAAACGCCGAAACTTACAGCTGAGACGATATATAATTGATAAACCCTTCACAGCCATCTAAACTATGCCAGCCTTGACACAGCAGACACTGAAATAATAATAACGTATTGGACCTGGATTAATGACTGGGATTATAGCCTATAAACAATTTTTTCTAGGGCACACATCTCTTTTTTCAAACAAGCTGATTCATTAGTTTTATTTTTCGATTTTAGAGAGATAAATATATAATTAATTACAGGAATGTACTTGGGAGTAGAATGCTGTACAATAAACATATTTAAGAGACAAAAGAGTTGCTTTAATGCACTGTAAGCTCGAACCCTAACCCTAACCATTTACCCACTCCCCCCCATATATATATATATATACACGGAGACGCACACGCACACACACACATATACGTATATATATATTCACTGATATTTGAGGTCAAAGTTGTGTTGTTACTTTTGACGGAAAGCACAGAAAGTTCCCTCTAGATTGAAAAGTGCATTCTCTTAGACTGTTATTTTATAGTAAACATATGTTGAGAAAATCATGTCTTTTCCCGATCAATTAATCGATTGCAAAGTCCTTTTCAGATATATACTTGCAAAGATTTGTGCAGCCATTCACATGACCATATTAACACATACATAAATAGATATATAATTTTCATATAACTGTGTGAGTGCATGGGTGTGTGAATGTGTGTGTGTGTGTGTGAGTACGTGTTTGCGTAGACACAATACTGAGTTTTCAGAATCTCTCTTTTTTTTTACTTTCATTATCAATGTACATAATATCATATCCTTTCCTACCTCATTCTGTCTGTTACATTCTCTTACTCTGTCTAACACGCTCCGTTTTTCTTTCTCATCATCTCTGTATATATATATATATATATATATATATATATATATATATATATATATATATATATATATATATATATACATATATGTATTTATGCGTGTGTATGTACATTTTCACACATGTATGTGTATGTTTGTGTGCGTGCATGTGTGTGTGTGTAGTTTATTGTTCTGTTAAGGTAAGATTAGCAAAAATAGAGCTAAGTATCATTTAATGTATGCAGTATAGAAATATGAGCTACTAATCGTTTCTTGCTTTGGAGACAGGGGTCTAGACATGATTTTACAACACCCCTTGTGAATCCAAGCAGTCGTTTTGCTCTGAGCACATGGACTATTCTATTTGAAAATCTACCTTCTCGTTTTTCTTGTGATTTCAATGGCACCAGAGTTCTCACTTGCAAATAGAATAGACCATGTCTTAGGAGCCCCAAAATTTCTGGGACACTGGGCGTGTTTTTATAAAACCTGGCTAAATCCGCGTTTCCAAAGCAAGATACTATTAGTAGCTCGTATCTTAATACTGTGTATATTTTGATCAGGTGTCAGAAGATGTATAGCCCACCGAGCAGAGACCTTCGACATGCCAAGTACATTGTGCACAATATTCTCAGCTCTCCCACGGGATATGCTAATAGCATAGGCTATTTGATTTTAGTCAATTGCCTGTCAATTGTGATCCTGCAGCATGTGGTGAACATGATCAATTTTTGCTTGGTGGTGACATTTGCCGGACATCCAAACCTTGAGTCATCTTTAAGATTTTCCGTTCCCCTCCAAATTCCAACTCCTCAGCCCTAATATAGCAACGAGGTCAGCATGAGTGTCCTTGTGTGCTAATGTCTTTTTCTACAGGTACTTGATTACACCACAATGCCAAATTTTGTCAATTTTCAAAAAAAGTCGTTACTAGTCATATATATATATATATATATATATATATATATATATCTAGTAGCGACATGCTACTGATCAGATGATGAATTTCCTCTTGAGGAATTTTTTGTCAAGTTTCATGCAGTAATCTTAAAAGATATGGTTTTGAAAATGCTTTCTTGTTCTTTTTATGAAGTGTCCTGTCCATTATATCCCAGAGGTATTCAAAAGGGTTCATATCTGGTGACTGGCTTGGCCATGGAAGATTTTTAATGCCATTCTCTTCCAACAAACCTTAGCTCATTTTAGCTATGTAACGTGGAGCCCCATCTTCCATAAATAAATAATCTTTTTTAATCGTTTCACCACAGAATATTAGAAGGAGTCTTTTGTGCAGTATGGACACATATTTATCTCAGTTTGTTTCCTCCACACTCCACCAACTCTGATAAACCATTGCTCCAAATTGCTCTCCATACTATAACAAAGTAGTCACCGTGTTTCATTGTTGGCTGAAATCTTTTCACGTCAAATTCTTGATCACAGAGTCTCCAGACCCACACTCGATCACTGTCAGGAAATACAGCAAATCTGGAGTCATCAGAAAATATTACAGTGTTCCAAAATGATAGTGGCCTCTTCACAATCTCACTGGCCCAATCTTTTGTCCGCTTGATGTTGGCTGATCGAAGAAATGGCTTCCTTCTTGCTGCTCTGCCAAGTTTATGGAGATACCTGACAGCTGTTCTGGGGCTGACATCAACTTGTGCTATGTCAGGAGCCTTGCAACGAGACTTATCCTCAACACTTCTCTTAACAAAGCGAAGGGTCCTGTCAGAGTGCTCAGGTCGACATGGACGAGGTGGTGTTGACTCCTTCCTCTCCTTGGTGAATTGCACAATCACACTATTAACTAAAATGCACCATAAATGTTCAATAATGTTGAGATCTTGGGACTGTAGTGGCCAGATAAGATGTTCAACTTCGCTAGAATGTTCCTCGTGCCATTCAATAACAACTTTAGCTGTGTGAATTGGTGCATTATCATCTTGAAAGATTGCCTTTTCCCTCTGGAAACAGTTCCGCAACTATAGGATAAATTTGATCACATAAAATGCTTAAATAGTCCTAACTATTAATTCTGCCATTAAGGGAAACCCAGATCATCACAGATGCTCCTCCATGTTTAACAGCTGGAAAAAGGAGTCTGGGTCAAATGCTCCTTTTAGCTGTCTCCACACGTATACTCGGCCGGTGGTCGGAAATAAGGTAAAGGATGATGTGTCCGAGAAAATAACATTCTTCCACTGCTCTGGGGATCAATTCTGTAGGATTTTACTCCACTCTAAACGCTTTGCAACGTTTGTTTTTGAAAATAGTGGTTTTCTGATTGCAGCCCTCCCGGCGAACAGTTTTTGTGGAAACTCAGTTCTCGAGGTGGTCATTAAGCTCTGCAGTAATTTTTGGAGCTGTTCTTTTGTGATCCTTTTTAACAATTCACGTAAGAGTCCGACGGTCCCTATCTGAAAAGTTTCGTTTTCTTCTGGAGTTTTGTTTCGACGTGGAGGTTTTTCCCTCTTTCTGAAAGGTTGTCATTACACCAAATAATTCGGCTGTTTTTGTTACGCTAGCGCCTGCCATACAAGCACCAACAATTTTACCGCTTTGAAAGTCTGTTAGATCTGTCATTTTAATGAATTTTAATTACCTTTTTCTGATGATATCTGAAAAGAAACTGCAATTTTAGCAAAACATATTAAGCAACTCTAATAATAAATCGAAAAACATAAAAATGAACAAGCTTTTGACGGTTTTATAGATATTTAAATATTATGATGGTATGATGTTAGGTGTTTCCATTATTTTGTCCAACCCCTGTAGATATATATATATATATATATATATATATATATATATATATATATATATATATATATATATATATATATATGTATATGTATATGTATATGTGTGTGTATTCATATATATATATATATATATATATATATATATATATATACATGTATATACA
>NC_142929.1:110706999-110746999 GCF_046866305.1 Octopus bimaculoides
CGTAGTTCCCCCACCCGCTAGTTGCCAGACTAGAGATAAAGGATTGACTACGTAAGTGCACAGTAATGTACAGCATATGTAATAACGATATTGTAATGGCAGTGGAAAGTTACCCAGGGTCATCTATATGCGTATATATATATATATATATATATATATATATATATATATACATATACATATATATATATATATACATATATATATATATACACATATACGCACACATGTATACATATATATACATGAACACATATGCGCATACTCACACGCACACATATGTATATATATATATATATATATATATATATATATATATATATATATATATATATATATATATATATATATATATATATATATATATATATATATATATATAGGTACATCACTAGATTTTCAGCCTCCTTGCTCCAAACCCGTGCCGGGACAATCATTTTGCTGGATTAAAAGAGGTCACGTAATAGTAATCCTGGATAAGTTCCGAGAAGACTGTTCTCGACTTAGTAGCTTTTTCGCTATTAAATCTTTACGACATTCCTTTCTTTATTCAGTAAAAGCATGTTATCAAGTGGAAAACATTCTTGAGACACAAGTGTAAGATGAAGGCGTAAATATTTAAGACAAAATTGAAAGCCACGCCCTAATCTCCAAACTGATTCCCCCCCGCACGCCACCACCGGACTCTCTCTGCGAAGAGCATATATTTACCTTTTTCGCTTCCATACTGGAACGCTATGTTATCTATTAGCTTCCTTTTAAAAGAAAGTGTCCATTGGGGGTTAGAACGTGGTGTTAGATTTAATTTTAAACATTTTATATTATTATTATTAGGTATCGAGAGAGTGTCTCTGCTTTTATGATGTATTACTAGTGACTTAAGAAATTTATACCGTGAAGTCTTGGGAGTGAAAAACTTATTATTAATGGTCGCAGGAAATTAGTGTTCGCATCTCAAATAATTATATCCGTATTAAAAAAGGTAGTGGAACACATTTGTTAGTATATACACACACAAACATACACATATAGCCAAATGTATATGTTCTATTTAGTACACGACGGTATCATGTTTTATTTTTTGTTTTAAACTTTCCGTATTTTCTTAACTTTTCACACAAACAAACACACAGACACATGCGCTGAAGCGTTCGGGCATCCGTCCAGTTCTCCCAACCTCCACAAAAATCTACACATATAACACCGTTGATGAATACCAGTCCCCAACATCTACATGTATTTTCAGAGAACTCTTGTAAACCTACATCTCAGAGACATGGTCAGTTCGTTTTGTCTTTCTTCACAGCACCCACAAACTGGATGTGGATTTTCACATCCATAACAAAGAATAGTCGCCATATAGTTTTCATTCCTGCTAACTGTAACGAGCACGTGGATTTACGTAACCGTGCTGTTATCTAACATTCGGTTAAATACTCTGTGAAAAATCAACTAGTAAGATCGGACGTAATCGTTTGATAATACTGTACACTTTGGTTAATATACGAGAAGTATTAAAGACTTCCCCCTGACCTACTTCCATTTATTGTAGGAAACAGAACTTGTACAGGTATAGTCATACATGTCTCTATATGTCACATTATAAATTGCAACTTTCCACTAGTATTCGTTTGTCCTTTACGGCTGCTGAAGTGGACAAAAGTGTTATAATGGAGGAAGTTGAATGCAGATCAGTGTTCAACTCTTATGCTTGAAAGGTTGTACACCAAAAGAGACTTTCGATGAGATGAAAAAAGTTTATGGTGACGATGCACCATCATAAACGTAGTCAAGCACTGGCATTGCCAGTTCAAATGAGGCCGGACATCGAAGGAAACTGCTCCTATTCCTGGACGACCACATTCCGTCATTGATGACGACACCACCATTAAATAAAAGCGCCATTTTGGAGGATCGCCGTATAACTGTTCGAGAACTAGCCCAAGAAGTGAAGGTAAGTGTAGGGTCTGTGGAAAAAATCCTTCACGACCATTTGCACATGCGGATGCTCACACCTTTTCAGAAGCAGGAACGAGTCAATTGCTCCTAGGCTCTTTTGGCAATATGCCAAGAAAATAAGGAAGATTCTTTTGGTAGACTTATCGCACAGGATGAGACTGTGATCCTGAGACTAAAGCTTAGTCGAAGCAATGGAAGCATGGTAACTCATCACTTCCAAAGAAGGTTCGCGTCCAACCCTTAACAAGTAAAGTGATGTTTAAAGTCTTTTGGGACCAGCACGGAGTATTGATGATGGATTTTCTGGTAAAGGGCACTACAATTAACGGGGCATATTATGCATTTCTGCTGCAGAAGTTGCGGGACACCATCAAAGCAGAGAAGCGTGGCATACTGACCAAAGGAGTCAGCCTCCTCCAAGACAACGCCCCAGTTCACAAGGCGCAGGTTGCTCAGATAAAAACACACTCCTGCGGCTAGGAAATCCTTCCTTATCTCCCTTACACTCCCGACCTTGCACCATCTGACTTCCACTTCTTTCCAACTACGAAGTCTTTTTTTAAGGGAAAGCACTTTTCGGATGACGATGAACTTATTCCCGAAGTAAAATCTTGACTCCAGACGCAACTTAATGACTTCTACAGAAAGAAGTCTTCACAGCTGTATAAAACAATGAGAGAAGTATGTCATCATTGGCGGTGGTTACGTAGAGAAGGACTAATAATTACGCCAAGTTTCATTTATCCCTGTCGTTGGGAAGTGGGCCAGGGGAAATATTTAATGAACACTCCTCATATGTGTGTGTGTGCGTGTATATATCCTTATGTACATATGAATATATATGCATGTGTAACAAATACATGTTTTTCTCCATTATTTGTATATTTATATTTATATTTCATTATCACTCTGAAAACGTGGGCGACACATTCATATACATACATACATACATACATACATACATACATGTGTACATACATACATACATGTACATACATACATGCCCACATACATACGTACATATACATACATACATACATACGTACGTACGTACGTACGTACATATATATATATATATATATATATATATATATATATATATATGATGGACTCTCCCGTCGAATACGACGTATGAGTGTTCAGCTTTTTGCCGAACGACCTGCACAAATGATTTGTTTATAGCGATCAAATTAACGTGCTGTACATTAGCTAACTTCCGCCATTAAATCGACGATGCCTGGACATGTGCACGGTGTGCCGCGCGTCAGGTGTCGAAGTGATCGTAGAGTAATGTGAGGTGAAGTGTTTTGCTCAAAAACACAACGAATTGAAAGCGGGATTTCGCGATCGTGACTGCAACACCCTAACCACTAAGCCATGTCCCTCACACTCACACGCACACACACACACACACACACACACACACACACACACACACACACACACACACACACACACGCACACACACACACACACACACACACACACAGTCCTTCTCTCTGGACTTTTTCCTCTTGCCTCTTTCTAAACGTCACGCCCCATCTTACTTCCATCTTAAAACTTCCATCTTAAACCTTCTCTAGGCGTCAGTCTAATACATTCTCTACGTATGTTCCTTTGTTTTTCCTGTTTTGTTTTTATTTTTGATTTACATATATATGTTTGTATGTGCTAAAATATTTATGTACGCATGTGTATGCGTTCGTATATCTGAGTGTACCTGGCCATGACATTACACGTGTGTATGGAGATATATGTTGTTTGTGACCTAAAGTTCCTCTTAACATATGTACACGAACATATAAAAGAGTGCTGGGTTTAGTTTTGAATTTTGCTTTATTTTCGTTAACCTACTCTTCTTATATTCTTTGTTGTTGTTTCTGATAGAATAAAGATTTGTGTCAAGATATCTCGTACTCTGTTAAAGAGCATGTCTCTGCCAAAACTATCAGATGTCTCTTGTAACATTCCATCGAGGTCTTTGGAATCAGATTTTCTAAGCTCACGGCTGCAGTGAATCATCGTCTCAATAAAAAGCAACGGTACGAATACTTGTCTCAATTCTTTAGAAAATTGCATTTCTCTCCTTGCTTCTTTCTCTATGTGTAACATGTGCTTTCTTTCTTTCTTTCTTTCTTTCTTTCTTTCTTTCTTTCTTTCTTTCTTTCTTTCTTTCTTTCTTTCAATGTCGGGCTATTTATATAAGGTGCCTCGAAAACATCGAAGACTATTTTGATTTTGTATTACTCTGCAAACTATTAAGAAATGGTCTATTTATATATTTATCCTTTTATTCTTTGGCGGACAGGATAAATTCCATAAATGTTTTCTGAAGGCGTTTTATCTTTGTTAGGTTAATAGCAATATTGAGCTAGGAAGATTTCGAAGTTTTAAGCTATGGATCACGAAATGCTGTAAAGATGGGTGAAATCATAATAAAGTATTGTCGTTGGTGTTGATACTGTCAATGGTTCAAATACTGAAGGATTATCTATTCCTCGGGGCCACCTATAAATTTTCATTTTTCTTTTTCAAGTCATCGTTGTTAATGTTGATATTGCTTCTTCTTCTTCTTCTTCTTCTTCTTCTTCTTCTTCTTCTTCTTCTTCTTCTTCTTCTTCTTCTTCTTCTTCTTCTTCTTCTTCTTCTTCTTCTTCTTACGATTCAAACAACCTTACACTTGGTTAGTTGGTTTGTATGTCAGCTGGATTCACATACAAAACTGCAATGCCCAGTGGTTTTATCTAACCTGTCTCTTAAGGATAATGGAATATTTAACGGACAACAGAAAATGTTTAGCTGGCCTTCAGTTCTGTGTAAATGCCTATCAAAATAATCCCGGATATTCAAGAGAAACAAAACACTGGGCAGCGACATGGCTGTGTAGTTAAAAAATATACATGTACACACACACGCACGCACGCACACACACACACACACACACACACACACACAAGCATTCTTATGTTATGCCTGCTATGAATTATATGTATAAATGTGTGTGCGTTCTGGTGCATAATAAGTACGTTATGTAAATAAGTGCTTGTTCAGCCTTCGTGAGAAGCCAACTCCCTTTCATGAAATAAATTTCTTGCATGAAAAATCATTCTAATCTGCCTGATTAAAATCTATGCGATTTCATATATTAGAGCAGACGAAGAGAAATTATGTAACTACATACTTGAACATAATAGGACTGTTCGTACCAAACGCTTTCACTGAATTCTATATGATTCGTACATACATATATACTGAAATACATCGAGATTATCCATATTGCGGTACGTAGTAGGTAGTGAATTTTAGAGGAGTATTTCATATGAAAAGAGAGATTATTTTACTTTATATAAGAATGAGTGCCCTATACTAAACTCGGTTGCAGGTTTTCAGAAGGCCTCATTCAGTGGGGTTTTTTTTTATACCAAATTTTTTTAGAAGTTTCAGTGACGTCGTATGATTGCTCAAGTTTTCGGTTTATCATCCCGCATTTTTATTAGCCCGAGATATGCATCAGTGAAGGATAAGAAGGATATATTTATGTGTGTGTGTGAATGTGTGTGTGTGTGATTGTGTGTGTGTGTGTGTGTGTGTGTGTGTGTGTGTGTGTGCGTGCGTGCATAACCGGGAAGAAGATGACTAGAGATCTGTTCTGACGAGTAGACAGGTGAAAACAAATCCTGAATATAAGAAATGTATGTCTGCAACATTCTAGTATCTATTTGCACACATACATGTGCGCATGTAAAAATATAAATCTATCTATCTATCTATCTATCTATCTATCTATCTATCTATCTATATTTTATATATATGAGAGAGAGAGAATGTAGTCCGAATATCAGGACAAAAACAAAGTACTCTTTTCACGCCCTCATCAAAGGGAACATATAATATGGGCACCCTTCCTGCTAACTGACATGCCTAGCAAAACAACCTCCGTTTTCTTTCACTTTCGATGAAGCACTGCTACTAATAAAGTTCACTACGTGATAGAAGAATCTCACAATTATTGATAGAAGCTAAAAATAAGAATTGGGCCGCAGCCAAAATACAATCGACCTGAAAGTGTTTTCTTAGAGTTCAAGTAACAACATGCTTTGTTATTGACATATGATGCATAAGAATATTTTGAAATATGAAAATAAATAAAAAATAATTCTATTCCATGTATATTACTTAATTCCTCTGTTGTCGACCATAATATAGATATTAATTAGAATCAACAGATTTAAAGCACTAATTCTTTATTACACAAAAATAATCCCTTTTTAAGGCGATTAACCCATGGAAATCTATTACAAAGTTAAAGAAACGTTCAGGCATCACTGAGTAATTTGCTGTTATATAATGTTTCAATTATATTCATCTGCTGACGGTTGACCATCTTAACAAATCTAATATAAATACCAAGCGATGATACTAATCAATATATACTTATGTACATAACACAAAGCTATTTATGTGTGTTGCATGTGTATTTAGTGTGAATCTATGTATATCGTGAAGACATTTCGAGCTTCGTTGAAGGGAATACAGCCACTGTTTCAGAGGAGCTCAGTTGAAATACAATTTTCATGAGGAGCTTTGACATTGTTTGTAGGAAATTTTTACTAAATGTGACTATATTATTCTAATCCACTCCATCATGTTTGACGGTTTCTTCAGATATACCTAGACGTTTTCTCCAGCGTCCTAAAATGGCTATCTGTTAGTAGCAAGCCTGTCAATAATTTTAGAGGAGCATGTTTAGACTACTGCTTCCTACTATGGCCATAGCACAGTGTAAAATTAACAGCGGAACTTGAAGCAATCCTGCGAAAATACACAAAGAAGATTGTCTCAATAGGATATGTCAGCTACTTGGAGAGGCAGAAAAGTTATCACTCTACACCCCAGAACAAAGACGGGAAAGATACGTAGTGTTATACATCTAGAAAATTCCGGGAAAGAGTTGCATCAAATTTTAGCACCAAATGTTGCGCAAACAGCAGAAAGGGGTGCCACTGCATAGAGCCAAAGATCTCAACATTACTATCAGGATACAGGACCAGATACTGCAACAGCTTGGGTTTCAATGGCCTACAACTCTTCAATATCCCCCACCAAAGCATGAGGCACCTATATGGGGTGGATCAAGATGTCTTCAAAATTGAGTTGGATCGCCCCCTGTCAAGAGTGCGGGATGAACCTGCCCCACGGGAGGAGACGCAATCAAGCAGTGAAAGTGTAGCAAAGCTAACGGCGGTGACCCGGTATGGCCGCAGCTCCCGAGCCGAAAGTAGTAAAAGAATGTATATATATATATATATATATATATATATATATATATATATATATATATATATATATATATATATATACATACATATATATACACATACACCAATATTGTGAATATATCATATAAATATATACAATGTACTATCATATAATAAAATATGATAGATATATATTAAATTACTGGTGTGTTAACAATATTCTGTTTCATTGCTATGAACTACTGTAGAACATATCTAAATGTTTTTATAGATATGTTCTATAATACGTTATAGCAATGAAACGAACAAGTTAACACAATAGTGCCTAGTTACCCAGTTTATATCAACCCTTAATATTAGTCGCTTTGTAAGCTATTGGCCCGTGGATACGTGGGAAGGGTACACAGTTGCTGATGATGATTTTAACAAGAATATAAATATGTATCAAGCTGTTCCCTCACTTCTTCTATCCACAGACATATTGTATAAGCGAATTGTTTACAATCGTCTTAACACATTACTGGATAAAAACAACCTATCGGATTATTTTACTTTACGGTATACAGGGGCTGGACAAAATAATGGAAACATCTTAAAATTTCAAACAAATTTATTTTGATATGGGGTAGGATCGCCTTTGGCAGTAATTACAGCTTGAATTCTACGAGGTATGGACTCGCACAAAGTTTGAATTGTTCTCAAAGGAATTTCTGCTCATTCTTCAGTCTTCAGTTCTTGTAGTGAAGATGGTGGAGGATATCGACTCCTTACTTGTTTTTCTAAAATGCATCATAAATGTTCTATAATATTGAGATCTTGGGACTGTGGTAGTCAGATAAGATGTTCAACTTCACTAGAATGTTCCTCGTACCATTCAGTAACAACTTTAGCTGTGTGAACTGGGCATTATCATCCTGAAAGATCGCGTTTTTCTCCGGAAACAGTTCCGCAACCATAGGATGAATTTGATCACATAAAATGCTTAAATAGTCTTGACAATTAATTCTGCCATGAAGGGAAACTATTGAGCCGTCGGAATTCCAAAATGTAGCCTCCCAGATCATCACAGATCCTCCTCCATGTTTAACAGTTGGAAGAAGGCAGTCTGGGTCAAATACTTCTTTTGGCTGTCTCCACGCGTATATACTTGGCCGGTGGTCGGAAATAAGGTAAAGGATGACTCATCCGAGAAAATAATATTCTTCCACTGCTCTAGGGACCAATTCTGTAGGTTTTTACTCCACTCTAAACGCTTTGCAACGTTTGTTTTTGAAAGTAGTGGCTTTCTGATTGCAACCCTCCCGTGATATCCGGCTTTGTGGAGATCCCGTCGAACAGTTTTTGTGGAAACTGCGTTCTCGAGGTGGTCATTAAGCTCTGCAGTAATTTTTGGAGCTGTACATTTGGGATCCTTTTTAACAATTCGCGCAAATGTCCGACGGTCCCTATCTGGAAGTTTTGGTTTCCTTCCGGAGTTTTGTTTCGATGAGGAGGTTTTTCCCTCTTTCTCAAAGGCTGTCATTACTTTCGAGACAGTACTTCATGATACACCAAACATATATATATATATATATATATATATATATATATATATATATATATATATATATATATATACACACATACATATCTGCTTGAGTGATTGTGCACACGCACACGTAAAAACATATAATAAAATGATGTTTTATATATGTATATATATATATCTATCTATCTATCTATCTATATATATATATATATACATAAGATACATTTTTTCCCATAAATATATGTGTATTAATATACATTATGTCTCACTCAATAAATCTCTCTTTCTATTCGTCTTTCACACACAAGGCTGAAAGTTGTAAAGTATAAAACTATTATAATACTGAAGTGTAAGGTTGAAGTCATAGGTTTGCAAAATTGAATAGTGCGTGAAGAGAAATTAAAAATCATTGTATAAAACACGTTTTACCTCTTTAGAGAAATACTGAAAAATACAAAAAATACGAAGGAAAATAGTTTGAGAACAGTGTAAATATATTGCTGACTCATAATACACTTCCATGATCTGTATTCCATTTGATACATACATACATGCATGCATACATACATACATACATACATACATACATACACAGATGTATACATACATACATACATACATACATACATACATACGTACATACATACATACATACATGACAGTTATGCTTACATTCATATATATATACAGGCACGCATAAAATAATTTAATATGTCATTGCCTCAGTTGTTGAAATGCAGCCACGCTGGGATATCGCCATTAAAGATTCAGTTGATTACATTGCCACCAATACTTCATTTAGTCCTTTACATGTACTATCGCTTCCTTATTTTTGAATCGCTAAGTTACAATATATAAAAGGCACAAAATATAGACAAAGACGCACACTCATCCATGTACACATCTCCAAAGACGCACATATATTCACATGCACATACACGCAAACACATGCATAGATTGCTGAACAAGTGACACAAGCATTCAATATTTGAAAATAATGATAAATATTTTTTTTTATAACTACTTTATAGAATAAAGGCGGCGAGCTGGTAGAATCGTTAGCACACCGAGCGAAGAGCCTAGCGGCATTTTGTCTGTCTTTACCTTGAGAGATCGAATGCTGCCGGGGTCATCTTAGCATTCCATCTTTTGGGAGTCGATAAAATAAGTACCAGTTGAGCACTGGGGTAGATTTAATCGACTTACTCTCTCCTCGAAACTGCTGGCTTTGTGCCAAAATTTGAACCAATAATTACCTTATAAAATCAATAGAATGTTCTGCGTTTCCAGTAAACGCGTGTGAAAACTAGTACATAAATGTATCAAAGAAATACGACTACCGAGCTGAAAATTGTCACTGATATCTCGCCGCGAACTCAGCGATACCATGTGTGAAAGAAGTAGTTTGATTTCAGCTCCAAGATGGCTCTGTTCTTTAATTATGGATTACGGGTGACAGAAGGTCAATTTTAATGAAATTAGTGAGCAGGGTGTGGAGGTGCAATGGCCCAGTGGTTAGGGCAGTGGACTCGTGGTCATAGGATCCCGGTTTCGATTCCCAGACCAGGCGTTGTGAGTGTTTATTGAGCGAAAACACCTAAAGCTCCACGAGGCTCCGGCAGGTGACGAACCCTGCTGTACTCTTTCACCACAACTTTCTCTCACTCTTACTTCCTGTTTCTGTTGTGCCTGTAATTCAAAGGGTCAGCCTTGTCACACTGTGTCACGCTGAATACCCCCGAGAACTACGTTGAAGGTACACGTGTCTGTGGAGTGCTCAGCCACTTGCACGTTAATTTCACGAGCAGGCTGTTCCGTTGATAGGGTCAACTAGTACCCTCGACGTCGTAAGTGACGGAGTGCCAACAACAAAAGTGAGCAGGGTTAACTGAAAGTATATCATTAGACATAACGAATAATGTGGCGGTAGGCAAAGAAAGTATTAAAATTGCCGTGAAAAATATTGAAGATAAAATAAAATTTATTGATAATGAAGGGAAGGAAAATTAAAAATATAAAACAGTGGTATGCGGGGTAACCAAAGAGGTTTGAGATTTGAAAATGGTTTGAAGAAGTTAAAAATGCTAAACCTAATGTTAGTAAAATCTGAAAGAGATGGAGAAATAGTTATGAAAATATCTTATACTCTGTTGCAGTGTGACAGTCTGGCATTACCAATGTGGGGCTACTGTCATGTGGATGATCTCTTAAATGTGCTTAAGTGTAGAAAGGTTCTAAACGCCTCTCACTGACGTTTAAGTGAGTGATTGATTCCAGGAAGCTCTTTTGTATAAGCCTGCATTAGCTACCTTTCGACCGCAAAATTTGCTTCAAAGTAAACAAGATACTTGCCTCTGGTGAGATGCAGTGAAACCAGACTAGTTACAAAACCAATTTCGTATGAACAAAGACATACGTATATATATATATATATATATATATATATGTGTGTGTGTGTGTGTGTGTGTGTGTGTGTGTGTGTGTGTGTGTGTGTGTGTGTGTATGTATGTATTTATATACATGTATATATACTATAAATAATGTGGGTGCTTATTAGCAATTTAGAACCTAAAGGCAAATTTGTAGACATCACTAAAGTGAGAGAGGGTACTAGTGGTACCAGCATTGTTAGAAATAAAGCACTATCTTAGTAAATTGACATGGGAGACAAAGTTCCCTACGGTCGTAGATGTAACCCTAGGCGCAGTAAGAACCACTAACGAGAATTAAGATGCTCTGCATCAAAATTCAAAATCACGGGATATGGCCATATCTGCGACCGTAGGGAACTTTATATCCCTTGTCAACTTACTAAGATAGTGCTTTTGTGGCTAATTTCTAGCAATGCTGGTACCACTTTGAACCCACTGTCACTTTAGTGACGTCTATGAAGATATATATATATTTAGAGAGAGAGAGAGAGAGAGAGAGAGAGAGAGAGAGAGAGAGAGAGAGAGACAGAGAGACAGAGAGAGGGAGAGAGAGAGAGCAATACAGCCATCACAGGGCAATCACGGATGAACTTTCGCAAATGGGTTTTGGGGTTATCATTTTTCTTACCCACCTAAAAGTGTGAAAGGTAATATTGGAATTAGCTGAATTTGAACATTGAAAGCAGAAAAATTAAGCAAGTATAGCAACGTAGTCTATCTGTGCTAAGACGCTCAGTCATTCGAGTGTTTCCCATCTATATACATATAAACATGTGTGTGTGTGTGTATATGTATATATACATACATGTATATATATATATATATATATATATATATATATATGTATGTATGTATGTATATATACATACGTATGTATATATATACACGCACACATACGCCGCGCACACACACACACACATATGCTGAATTGCGTCTATAACAGCCTTTTTATCTATATTTGTATATACTTCATATAGTTTCCCACGAGTCGTATTATTTCACAGTAGGTGTGATCGAAGCAATTCTCATAATTATAGACCTATTTCTAAGAGCTGCCACAAATATGTTATAATCTGTTATAGGTAAACAGAAGCTAACAACTGATCTAAAAATAACTTCTAAACCGAATAAACAATTTTTTAGTCATTTCTCAACTAGAATTCCCTAATAAAATAGAATACACTGTGAATATATTTTGAATAAGCTGTTGTTGTTGCTGTTGTCGTTATTAATCATAATAATAATAGAATAGAACGTACACAATGACTTGCACTATTTAGTGTAGTGTCTTTACATTCTGAGTCAAATCATTTTACCCTTTTATCGCTCATATTTGAACAAGTATATTAACATAATATACTGTGAGCCATATGTATAAGCATACATACATGCATACATACATACATACATACATACATACATACATACATACATACATGTATATGGACCACTACTTCGAAACTTGTAACTCCTCTACCCTGATTATAAATTTATACCCATAATCATTGGTGCACTCGGTTATGGTGCACTCGGTTATGGTGCACTCGGTTATGGTGCACTCGGTTATGGTGCACTCGGTTAAGTCACAGTCTGGAGAAGCTCGAATTTTGAAACAAAAACATATACCGAGTACACGAACTTCACTGATATAATCTGTAAGCGGAACAATAAAATTATGCCAGACTCTTTTCAAATTTGATAAGTAACAATTATTGTTGCTGTCATCCAAACTCCGATGATGGAGTTATATTTCTTTGCTAGAAACTAAATCCCGTATTTAAAAAGAATACTAATAAATAAAAAGAACAAAAAAGACACTCTTTTAAATGATTTTATTCAATGGACTGCTTCCATGTTGCGGCATCAACTTCGAAGATTTAATCTGTTGTATTGTGTTTATTAAATTATTTAACAACATGGAAAGAAACTCCGACTAAAAACGTAGCGTGATATTTAATAGTATCATACCAAGATTAAATGGTACTTTTGTATATCTATACATTTAGCTAGCTATGTGTTATATTTATAAATTATTTATATATTTTCTCGCAAGCAATATAATTCAACCGTAAGTGTGATCGAAGCAGTTCTCATAATTAATATATTTTCTCACAAGCTATATTATTCAAAAGTAGATGTGAGCGAAGCAGTTCTCATAATTATAGACCTTACTGTAAAGACCGTCTTAAATATGATTTGTTCCACTTATTAAAAAAATGAAGCGATTAACTAATGATTATACACACACATATATATGTATACATACATACATATATATATATATATATATATATATATATATATATATATATATATATATATATATATATATATATACATATATATATATATATATATATACATAAAAGAAGGAGAGAGTGGGAAAGAGAGAAAGAGAGAGAGAAAGATAGAGAGAAGATTAACTGGTTAATTTAATGAAGTATGAACTATCTACTTATGGGTAATGAATTCAAATCCCCTTCAGGTATTTCATTGTGTTTATGGGTAGAATTTCGTATCTTCATTGACTTTGTACATCACTGTTTCAGCAATAAATACGTTATCAGCTGGAAATTTTCAGCTTCAAATCATAGTCTTCTAACCATTTCAATCCGCCTTCTGATGAATGGTGCAACAACCAGTTATACTCAGAGATTTCCCGATAAGCTGACATTTTCCTCTCAATATAAGCATGCATATTAAGACAGGTTTCACCGTTTCACCCAACAGTTTAAGCTGTATAGTTATTCATTCGGGAGGCACATTCTGAGATACATCATAGCCTTCTGCTATCTGTTAATTTGCAATCCATGAGCCTGAAATCGCGTGAAATCGAGTACCTGCGAGTACCAAATTAGACGCTAATCTTTCTGTTTGCGTTTTTACTTTTTCTTCTAACTCATAACTATGCTTATAAATTTTGTAATAGAAGCCTTCTCATACTTACAAAAGTGGTTGTCTCATTCTTTCTCATTCAATTCTTCAATGATTTTCTTTCCCCTTTCCCTTTCGTTCCAACCACATATACTATGTCAAAATTAGACACGTTACAGAATATTGAAACAATATATGTAGTATAACGTATAGTATAATGATAAAATATAGAGGGGGTCAGCAGTAGCACATTACCATCTATTATTTTATTGACCTCCTCCAGATGAGTTAAATTGTAAAAACCAACCGTGGTAGCATAAATTCATCGATATTAATAACCTCAGTGTTTGCACAATCACTATATGTGCTTCCAGCCCCATATTTGAAAACGGGATAAATCTTAATTCATCTAAAAAGCCATGAAGCAGTATTGTAAATAAGCCATAAACAACGCTTAATTTTTCTTCACTTCAAAAAGAGTTAAACCATATTCGAGGAATTTCCTGGTGTATTTTTAATTTTTCGTTCTGTTTAAATGCTTGCAGACAAATTAAAACCCCATTGGCACACTTTTCGTACCATGTCTACTTTACATCATCCACGGACTATGTTCTTGGATGTTTCAATCGTTATTATCATACCGTGAGCTGCTTAATAGATTACAACTGTTTAAACAGTAAAATAAAAAAATAACTATAAAAAAAATTGAAAGAACGAAAACTTTTGGCATGAAATACAGTGGAACTAATACTACATATTAAAATTAGTTAGATACATCAACTGTTTGCTCAGCGGGGTATGTTCACATTCCAGAATTATCCGTACAAACTTACATCCGCATATTTACATATTCAAAAATACATATGTGTGCATATGTATGCGCATCCTTTAAGCGTATTTATATATATAACATCGTGATGAGTAGTGTAGCATAAAAAATAGGTCTCCAATGAAAAGAATATGCGACAAAAGTTTGTTTTCTGTCCATATTCATCTCACTAAATCCATTAATACTCTTGGGAAAGACAAGAACGTCACAGATACACCTGCTGAAGTGAAAAGTAGCTGATCAACCATTGATTGATTCCTTTCACCCTTAAAGGTAAAGCAACTGAGTCTATTGGACTTGTACGTTACTTAAACAATATATACTTTTACATGTATTATTGTATTTGAATATATTTGTATATTTGCCTTATTTATGTTAGCATATCTATGTCTACATATGCATAAATGTGCATGAGTATAAATATTTGAGCGTATATGAGAGCATTTTTAAGTATGTGTCTACAGGCTTTTGCTTAATTAAGTATTAAAATATAAGAAAACTATATAAAACATTGTAGAAAGCGATGGCTATACATGCACTTTAGTTTCAGTAACTATATAGTTAGGACTGTAATAAAATCAAAGAATCACTTACGTTTTAATAGTATTCTGCCACAGAATTCGATATTGAGATAAATAATAATTTCATCTACCACCATTCATGTCATTGAACATCAATGGTCAGAACAGTTAATGATTGAAATATGTAAAAGTGCAAAAAATTAAAAGAATAAAAGAATGAATAACAGAAGTAAGAGAAAAAAAAAATAAGAAAAACGAACGAAAGTGTTATTAAAGAATTATCCCAAATTCCGACTGCCTCCTTTTTCTCAATATACAATATCTGTACACCACTTCAAACACTTTATACACACACACACACACACACACACACACACACACACACACACACACACACACATACGTGTGTGTGTGTGTATCTATCTATATTCTTTTATTCTTTTCTTTTATTCTTTTCTTTTATTCTTTTATTTTATTCATCTCTTTTATTCTTTTATTTGTTTGTTATTTGACTGCAGCCATGCCGGAGCACCGCCTTTAGTCGAACGAATCGACCCCAGGACTTATTCCTTGTAAGCTTAGTACTTATTCTATCGGTTCTTTTGCCGAATCATGTAGTAAGGAGGACTTAAACACACCAGCATCGGTTGTCAACCGATGGTGGGGTACAAACACAGACACACAAATACATATATATCCATATATACGACGGGCTTCTTTCAGTTTCCTTCTATCAAATCCACTCACAAAGCTTTGGTCGGCTCGATGATATAGAGGCCAAAGGTTCCACGCAGTGGGACTAAAACCGGAACCATGCATTTGGGAGGCAAGCTTCTTATTTCTTTATTGCCCACAAGGGGCTACACACAGAGGGGACAAACAAGGACAGACAAACGGATTAAGTAGATTAATTGGTACTTAATTTATCGACCCATGAAAGGATGAAAGGCAAAGTCGACCTCGGTGGAATTTGAACTCAGAACGTAGCAACAGACGAAATACCGCTAAGTATTTCGCCCGGCGTGCTAACGTTTCTGCCAGCTTCTTACCACACATCCACACCTGTGATAAAATACCAGTAATACATAAGTTTAATACCGCTTAAAATTGTTTCAAACCATATTATACATAAACGATTATGCGTGATAAATAGTCTTTTATAAAAATGCATAGTTTATAACGCTTGAAGACGATGCTTTCTACACTATTTCAAGCATGTACATTTTATACAAGGCTGGAGAGAAATGCTGCTGGGACAATTCTAACCGCTATTATATTCATACATATGTCTTCATATTTGTTAATTGCAGTACAGAAAACTGTCTGCACATTATCCCAAGAATTGAATGTTTTCATTCAAAAAATTCATAAATATCAGTTACTTTTAATTAATGACGGCAAAACATACGAATAACAATATTTAGATAACTTTTACGAGATCTTTAAATAGAATATTTTATTTATACTGCATGGCGTTATATTGTATAATTTCTGCTCTTTGCCCAATAACCGCCTTGTATACACTCGTTTCATTGTTGTGCACTATCAATAACGGGTGTGTGTACACTCTGAGTCGCCTTCTTACGGTAAGACTCTTTTGCGAGTAATCCTAGTATCATTCTGGCAATGATATCATTCTTCGGAACAATGTAAAATATAACAGTTTATTTAGAGGTTACTGTGAATGAAATATTTCATGACAAATTTTTTAAAATGTTAATTTATTTAAAGGACAAAAAAGAATAATTATTAGTCATCTTGGTTTATGAGTTGCATTTACAATCCTGTGCATTAATTTATGCAAAATAGGCTAATCAAATCTATGGTGATATTTTTCCTTCTCCTCTTAATCAACACAGATTCAGATATTTTCTTTGCATAATTAGAGAAGTTTTCTACTTGGAATTTCCTATATTTGATATGTCCAGTAGAACTGGTTTTCAGTACATAGTAATTGAAATCGTTTTAAAGAGATGTGTGCTGACGTCATAATTTTATTACTTTTTTTCTCTCATCCTTGACTTGTTATTTTACTGGTGCTACTTTAGTCATATATAAAGAAAATCAAACATTGCGAGGTTTCCTTTCATGATGTATGTTTGTTTAAGTATGTGTTTGTGTGTACTGGTGCGTACTGACGTGTATTCCCATGCCCCAAGTCAGTTGAGCACAGTATTTAGTCAACAATAGCCATTTGTAAAAAGGACACAGCGTACACAAAATGTAACTTTCAGTATTTTCACATCAACACATAACCACAGATTTATAAAGGAGGGAGATATCTATCTATCTATCTATCTATCTATCTATCTATCTATCTATCTATCTATCTATCTATCTATCTATCTATCTATACATACATACATACATACATACATACATACAAACACAATTCATACATACATTCACATATACACATATCGTTATATACGTGTATGCATGTATGTCATTATTCAGTTTATTTCAAGATTTCTTGCCAATAGAGAAAGAACCAGTTTCTAACCTAGATCCAAGGTTCCTTCACTGAAATTTCAACATCAGCAACAGGGTATGTATGTATGTATGTATGTATGTATGTATGTATGTATGTATGCATACATGTATATATGTATGTGAAGATTTGTATGTTTTATTGCGGGTATTCTCATGCATATTGTTATATATCTAGAGATGTTCATCTATATCTAAATGATAAACTTCTGGAAAGTTTTACAGATTTTTTATAGTTCCAGTGATGGATTGGATCTGTAGTCTTCGAATTAGCTTTCTCCTTTCTGGTTTTGAGAAGACTAATTTCTCAAGATCGGTATTTAGGCAGTGTGTTACATATCCCAGGGCCCTAATAATTACAGGTATAAACCTGAACTTGTAATCTGGATAGAGTAACTGCAGATTTCTCAATAGTTAATCATAAGTGTTCTTTTTTCACTGATCTTCAGCTTTATGTTAACATCCGCTGGGCAGCTAATTTCCACAACTGTGCACAGTTTCTTTTCTCCATCCCAAATCATTATATCAGGTCTGTTGTGCTTGCATTTTATTGAGGTCTTCACTGGTACATTCCACCAGTACTCCTTTTTATTATGAGTGGCTATGGCTTCTACCATATTGTGGGTTTTTATTTCTTTGTCCTCGGGATTATCCTTCCGACAGATTTCATTATAGAGTGTCCTAGCAACGTAGTATGTATGTATGTATGTATGTATGTGACAAAACTGGCGCCTTTGAATTACAAGTATACTCTATCCAGCTGTCGTCATCACAGTTTCAATCTATCCGCCTTTTTTTGACTTTACGCGCCCAATAGACCACGCCGTGGGTTCAAACTCGGAATCTTCTGTTTGAAAAGCGACTTATTTAAACCACACGATTATAATGGATTGTACTTGTAATCAAAGATCCAGCTGTATCACCCACTCTGACTGCGCTCGAGAGTATTCATAGTTATTCTTTCAGTGATATCAGTGCTTTCTCTTAGACCAGTCGACTTCAGATATTCATTCAAAGATATCGCAATGTCTGTTTATTCTAAGACAACATGACATCATTATTCATACTGTTATAACAAATAGACATGGATTTAGACCTGACAACTACGTTGCTTATCTTTAGACAAAATTATATCATTGCATATTTTTAGACACGATTACATTTAGATACAACGTTGCTCAATATAAAATAAAAATACATACTGAAGTTTAACGGTGTCATTGGAAATATTAATATTAGAGTAAATCACTGTTCAATTGGAAGGATGAAGATACCGATGTTCCCGTCAAAAACAAAACAAAAAAAAAAGAATGAATGAAACGGGACCATGGTGCAACAACCTCTACTTTGTTCGATACTTTTATGATATTTTCCTGATATTTTCTGTTTTTTTTTTTAAATGAAGATACGAAGACAAAACATATTGAGAAACTTCCTGTTGAGAATAAGATTTACCAAACATCTGGGGTGTTAAATAAGAGATTCAAGTTAAGATATTTCATATGGCACCCTACTGTTATAATCACAAGTGGCATTGAGTATTGCAGTAAGCTCAATCTATATTAGCAAATAAGAATTCAAAACCTTTAAGTTTGGATGCCCTTATCTGAAAGTCTTATTTCACAATTAAAATAATATTTAATATTCTATCCATTCTGGCATATTCCTTAGCATGTTTCACATTTTATTTCAGATTATGTCCACACAACATATGATCTACATTTTTTAAATATTTTGTTGCTTTCTTTTCTAATTCCAGGCTTCAGTCACCCATCCGCTCTGTACAACCCTCCCTCTGTCATTTTCCCATTATCTTAAGCTATCAATTCACACAATCCGTTTATATATACATACATATCCCTATAGTTTCCATGTGTTCTCTTTCACTGTCAGTTGCAGACATGTACACATGTATATTCAAACGCATACACATATGTCCTTCCCACACTCTTTCTCCCCCTTCCTCAATATATATGCGTGTGCTTGTGTGTTTGTGTATGTGTGTGTGTTTGCGTGCGTGTGTGTGTACGAGGCAAAGTTTCCTTGTATTTGCACGAACATATAAGTGTATGCACATGCGTAAGAAAATGTGCGCTCTTTATTCTTTACGAGAGATTAATTTATTTCAGACTAGACCTAGATTAAAGTTAGCCACAAGTCATATATGGTTTCTTTTATCATGTTGCTTCCGGTGCATTCTTTACCTTTTTTTCCGGTTTTCAATTTAATCAAATTCTTTAAGTTTCTAAAGAATATGTTTGGTATTACGGCAAGAGAGAGGATTCGAGAATAAGCAATATTGTTTTAAAAAGTATGCTGCTGCTGCTACTACTACTACTACTACTACTACTACTACTACTACTACTACTACTACTACTACTACAAAACCAGATATTTTGCAGAGATATACTTAGACATAGGGTTCTTCATATCTTTCACATGGCTATAGGCTTAGTAAATGAAATTATTTGGCTAAAATACTGGATTGAAGCAATTTCTCAGTGAACAATACAATCATTATGGCCAATAGTAACAATAATAATACTTAGACCTAATTTGTTGGTTTATACGTGTGAAATAAGAACGTATAATGTTCATGCTTAGTGAGACAAAATTGCTCCATCCAGTAATCGGCACAGGGAACCTAAATTGTCTTTGAGTCTCACTAGATATAAAAAATAAAGTAAAAAGAAAAGGCAATGGAAATAGATCATTACCCTGCAATTAACAAATTACAATATTATAAATATTATACACATAAATTCAATATGTTATGTCTATAGCTATCAATTTAAAAAAAATTAGGCGTGGCTGTGGAGTAAGAATCTTGCTTCCCAACCACATGGTTTCAGGTTCAGTCCCACAGCGTGTGACCTTGGGCAAGTGTCTTCAACTATAGCTGTCCTTGTGAATGGATTTGGTAGACGGAAACTGAAAGAAGCCCGCGGTACGTATATATATATATATATATATATATATATATATATATATATATATATATATATATATGTATGTATGTATGTATGTATGTATGTATGTGTGTGTGCCTTTCTGTTTGTCCTCTCGTCACTGCTTGCCAATCACCGCTTTACATCCCCGTAACTTAGCGGGTCTGCAAAACAGACCGATAGAATAAGTACTAGGCTTTTAAAAAGAGGTCTTGGGGTCGATTTGTTCGACTAAAATCCTTCAAGGCGGTGCTCCAGCATGGTCGCGGTCAAATGACTGAAACAAATAAAAGAGCAAAAGAATAGAAAATACACATTTATAAATTGCAAATATATACATACACACATATATTTTCGAGGCATATGTTACGCCGAGTGGATGACATCCTGTGTTCCTAACAAATACTTTCTTGCTCCTCTAATGTTCGAGTGAGACCTGGCACATCTTTTGTTGTTGGCACTCCGTCGCTTACGACGTCGAGGGTTCCAGTTGATCCGATCAACGGAACAGCCTGCTCGTGAAATTAACGTGCAAGTGGCTGAGCACTCCACAGACACTTGTACCCTTAACGTAGTTCTCGGGGATATTCAGCTTGACACAGTGTGACAAGGCTGACCCTTTGAATTACAGGTACAACAGAAACAGGAAGTAAGAGTGAGAGAAAGTTGTGGTGAAAGAGTACAGCACGGAACCTCGTGGAGCTTTAGGTGTTTTCGCTCAATAAACACTCACAACGCCCGTCTGGGAATCGAAACCGCGATCCTATGACCGCGAGTCCGCTGCCCTAACCACTGGGCCATTGCGCCTCCACGGCACATCTTTATGTTATTATCATTAGAAAATTGCCTGTTTCTGCTAAAAATCTAGGCTCATCAGTTCCGTTCAGTTCAAATGTATCAGGCTCAGAATAGTATTGTAACTGGTACTAAATCTACGAAGATATAGGGAATATGAAATGAGTTGATTGCTTCCAATTTAAGTCTAATTGATATTTTCAAACATTGGTCGTTATTTCGTTTCCATTTCCGCCTATCTGGAGACCAAAGTAGATTTCGGTTCGAAGAACTTAATGAAATGTAGCTATTGTAATAGTATCAGTTTTTGTAGTGGAAGAAAATAATTACTTTTGAATCATAATTACTGCATAACCCACAAATATTGCTGAAATATGAAACTCTGTTAAGTAGTGACTCGAACTCTGTGAAGTAGTGATCGGTATTTAATAAAACATTTAGGAAGACACCACATTGAGTCTTCCATCTCCTTCACTCGATCAATAATTCCTGACAGTTTTTTTACCAAGACAGATGATCCTTTTAAGGGAAGTCATGTAACTGATAAAATCAACTTCGCAGAGAAAACGGTGAGGTTAATAACTATGTAATTTGAAAGTAAGACAATATCTGACAGAAGAAGGTTTCACAAAAAGTATAGACGCATGCACTGTGAATATATTTGAAGTAATCGTAGATTCCTTTCCTGTTGCTGAAACCATGGGATTATATATTAATCTGTTCCGATTGTTTCCGATCTTTTGATTAAGAAAAGAAAAAAGGGGTTGGCCACTATTATTTGAAACATTCCATTGCTCAAGTTAAAATCCACGCAGGAATTACATTTCATATATATATATATATATATATATATATATATATATATATATATATATATATATATATATGTATATGTATATGTATGTATGTATTTATGTACGTAACATATGTACGCAAGTTTGTGTATGTGTATGCGCGTGTGTATATATGTGAATGTATATATATATATATGGTGAAAGATAGGGAAAGGAGAGTGAGAGATACCTCTCGTATGACCAGTTCATTTGTTCATTAAATTCTGTTTAACTAAGCTCTACGGGACAACTTATCGAATAACACTTTTCTTAAATATTCGGATTAAGATATTTCTCAGAGTAAAAGTCAAAGGATAAATTGTCAAGAGACAAAGTAGAAAAAATTCCCCTAAAATCTATAGGATGTACTCCATCATAAATAATTGTGGAATCAAATGTCACAAATATATCAAATAGTAAGAGAAGGGTAAAATTTTCTAATGCGCCATCATAATATTTCCAATCATTTTATATTCCTCTTCCACTAGCTGAGAGAATTTTCAGCTCTTGAAAGATTAACATAAATACCATGAGTATTCAATGCTAGTTCATATATCCTCGGACCCTTTGTGATTCGGTTAACTATCCAATCCTCAACAAAAGGTAAGCAACCTTGATGCTGTCAGTAAAGCCTTACAAAGTATTTTACTATGCATATTGTCCTTCCTCCCAAAATGTTTCTGGTATGTATAAAGGCACTGTACCGGGGTCACAGTCAGCTGCGTCCGCCTTAATTAAATGAAATTCCATTTTTAGATTTAGGACGGTATTTTTATTTACTCTCAGATTAGGATTCCTTTTCATATTATTGGGCTAAATCTACGTAGAAATAACCTGATTTTTAAACTATTTACTAATTTTCATTTCACTCTCTGCTTTAATTCGATACTAGTTGGTTACAATCCCATATTTCCCTGCAACTCCATGCGTATTATGTGGTGACAACTAGAGTGTAGTTGCTAAAATGCGCTTTCGTCAAATACACTTCTCTTATGGTTTAGACAGCATAAAGACTATATGGAAAGCGTCTAATTCGCATCAACCTAGTTCACATGACTCCACTGTAATTGCAATAAATTATTAATGTCTATGAACAATGGAAGTATTGTAAAGTAGACGTGTTGCCACAGTGGAAATAATCAGTTATTGATGATTGCCTGAAATCACCCCCTTTTGATCCCGTTTGTCATCATGGATATCATTACTTACAATCACTTATGTAACTTGTTTTGATTCTTTCTTTCGGCATGGGTAATGGAATTAAAATTGAGTATTTTACAGTTAGAGAGCTGTAGAATATAATTTTGCTATTTGCAGAGGTGTATAGTGTCTTACTACATGCAGATGCCAAAGAATAATTTGGTCACATTTTGAAATTTGGACATAAAAAAAAAACAAAAAAAAACTTTAGTTCTCTGTATACCTGTTATCAAGGAAGAATCTTGTACTTCGCCCAGTCATATGATGACCGCTATACTTGCATGAGTAATGTGGCCTTTATAATTCTATTTTCAGTGTACAGGTTGTACGTTAGCAGAAAGCTTTGGTATCATGTCAGGAAAGATTTAGACTAATACCGTAATCGTTGTATTCTATATAGCCATTTTGGCTAATAGAGAGCCGCAATCTTATATATATATATATACTTGTAACACGTAGTATTTATTCTCTTTATTAGTATTGTGACAGGCGTATAGTGACATCTGTGGTGTAGATTTAATAAAAAATATAGCAATAGTTTAAAGAAAGGATTAACGAAATACGCAAAACAATCAGTTATTTAATCATTAGATATCAATTAAGTTAATTACGCTTAAGATCTGATTTCATTTGGTTATCCCTTTTAAAAGTTGGTATAATGTGCATATATCATTACTATCCTTACTTTTTCGGTGAAAAAGGATTGGTATAATATAGATATGCCATCTGTTCTTACATTTTAGTGTTTTCCGTCGAGTTTTCTAAATTAGGCTAAGTGGGACAGCAAGCTGCTTTAATGTGATTTGGGAACAGATATGGGAGATAAAGAGAGAAAAGATCATAAGTACGTAACCTAAAACGCATTAATTTAACAACAAACGTATTTATTAAACAAATAGCTCAGTATATGAGTTGGAGGACTGGAGTATCTCAAATTACACAAGTGGAAAACTTCCTTTTACCTATACCCCTTTTTCTATTTGTTTTTACACGCATATAAAAAGCTGCAGTCACCTCTAAAGAAAACACGCAGTCTTGTTTCTTAATTTTAACAAATATCGGCAACATAGCTTCTTAGGAGATATGTCTCTTAATCCAATAGTAGTAATTGTAGGAATCGCAATATCTGCAGCAGTTTTAATAAGAGTAAAGAGTTAGAAATATTTAGTAGTTTATATCACCAACATGTATAAACTACGCATACACGTCCCCACCCCACACAGACACACACGAATAAATACAGATACGCATATATTTACATGATGAACGGAAGCAGAGAAGTGAGAAATTCCGAGGAGACTTTACTCTTTCAAATGCTCAGAGTATTCCGCCTCTTATATTTATATTTCTAAGTAGGTTTCTGTTACCACTCATTTAATAACAAATTTTTAATTTGACATATACCTTGTTTACTCAGCAATGACATTTATTTACTTTTGCAAACGTCAATGCGCGAAGCGCTGTAATAAAATAGGCTCTCAGCGTCTAAAGATAGTTGATATGTACCAATACAAAACTATAATTATGATCATATGGCACCTGCTGGAAACTCCTCAACTAGAAGTTTTCCTCAGGTTCTCTTTTAAAATTTATATGGTTGATGAATCGCAGTCTATTTGCGAAGAGCAGATGTTGAATACATTGCAAAAATTAGTAAATGAGAAACTGTAATTCACTCTAATTCCTCCTACAATCTAGCATATTTACTATCACATGTACTTTATCCATCGATGAAAGTGACAAGAGATGAGTCGAGCAGAGATTAAGGATCACATCAAAAATTAATGCTTTGCTCATTGGACGAATGAAGAAGACGGAGACAGCAGAGTGGCTAATAAGTTGTTGATGATGATATTGATTATGAAGTTGTTAGTGGTTGCCGTGCTAGCTCTGATGACATATGATGGAAATATTTCCGTTAACACGGAATCGACGCTAACAAATGTGTTTGTTAAATACAAATTCTCGATACCATATATTGAAAAGTATCTCCGTTTCTTATACATTTATTTCTTTTGAAACATAATTTTTGTGTCTTGTAAATCCATTCCGGCATAACAAGTCTTCAAAAAAACATACAAAGCAACCAAACAAGCAAAATTAAATAAGTAGAAAAATTGATCAAATACAACTATTAGGTATATAAACAAATGAAAAAGTTACTATTTTATTTAAAAATAAATGGTGTCAGATTATGAAAGGATAACACTCAGGAGCATCAGATTACTAATTTCCAGCTGCAATACTTGGCTCAGAGGGAGAGAGTGTGGGGAGGGAGTACCTCCTCCTCACATCCTTATAATCTTGTACCAACCCTTCTTTTATGATAGACTGAACTCTCATCAGAAGGATTAAAATGTCAAGGTAACTGTACGATATTCAATGAAATTTCCCTTGAGATTTCAAGGTTACAAGATTTGCCTAAGGCCTCTTTCCACAATTCCTTTCTCCCTCCTATTTCTCTCTATGAATGTGTCTGTGTGTATATGTGTATATATGTCCCTATGTACACATCTATGCATGATGTATGTATTTATAAATACATAAGAATATATATAAGAATATGATTGCATAAAATATAAGTATAAATGTATATATGCATATATACATGTACACACGTGCACGTGTTTCTGTTTTGGTTGTGTGTTTGTGTGTACATTTGATATTTAATTACAACTATACGTGATAATGTTTACGCACACGCACACACACACACACACACACATGAATATATGTATAGGCACACACATATTTAAATACATGTATATATATATATATATATATATATATATATATATATATATATATATTATATATGAGTCTATGCACATATTTTTGACTGTGTTATAGGTTATATGTAATGTCTGTGGAATCTTGTGGGCAGTACAATATTTTGTAATACCACAAATATGTGAGTGAAATCGTACGTATCATACCAGTTCTTGGTATCTATTCCACTTGGCTGCCTGCCGCAACAACTTCTTTAGCCCACTCTCAATGATTCTGACCTAATCGTCATTTGAATCTTTTTTCTACTCTGACCTATTCATTTTAGGTAATGTTATACTAATCCTATTTTATGATATATTCCAAACGCCCTCGTCATTGTTGGTCACTATAAATAAATGTTAAGTGCATGTACCTTTTTAAGTACATGCTTATATCTTTGTGTGTAGGTGTCTTAGCTCATAGCAATGATCGTAGTATGATTCAAATCCTTAGTAGGTTACATAAATATAATTTGACAAAGAAACTCAAAATCCCACTCCCAGAGTTCTAAAATTTGCCCAAGCACGATCACACTAACATAATCCCTCTTTCTCTCTCCGTTTCTCTCTTTCTTTCTTTCTTTCTTTCTTTCTCTCTCTCTCTCTCTCTCTCTCTTTCTTTCTTTCTCTCTCTCTCTCTCCAAACGTTGCTGTTTCTGATTTACATTGAGTTCATGTGGTACCCACTTATCCAACGTTTTCACTTTACTGATTTGATCTAGGTGAGTCAATATTGTTTGCTTGCTAACAACAAACAACAACGATAATTCACGGGCACTTTGAGATGGATCTGACTCGACGGTGGTTTTCAGTTCGTCATTATCTACCTTTGTTTCTGGTCGACCGCGTTACTCATTTGTGAGGTCAAAGTTACCAGAACGAAATTTTGCAAGCCAATTTGATTCTGTCTGCTGTGTGATAGCATTAGAAGGAAATACTCCATTAATATACTGAGCTGTCTGTGATGCTGTATCTGCAAGAAAGAACTCATATTTCAAAACTGTACGAATTTCCGACCTATCCATCTCTAAACAAAAATAGCAAAAAACAGTTTATAAATACTTTATAAAGCGCAAAATGAATTAGAATAAAGAAATAGATGTGTAGCTTTCTAACAAAAAAATACAAATTGTCAAAATATAATAATAGCGCAAAATGAGCAGCTGTGAAAGTTTACCATATACCTTACTACAAATTTCATACTTGACGACCTAATATATTTGTATCCTAATTTTAAAATTCCACTGAAATTAGTAGGCTATGTTGTGGTTGACTAAGTTTAAATAATGCCTAATGGGGATGGAGATTTATGTAATATGATATAATCTGCTATGATTACTTTAAATTTGTTTCTACGGAAACAATTGTCGTGAATTAAAACCCTGTTCATACACACACACACACACACGTTATTTTATTTTTTTACTTGTCGTAATCATTTGACTGCGGACATGCTGGAGTACCACCTTGAAGGGTTCCAGTCGAAGAAATCGGCCCCAGGACTTATAATTTTAAACCCTAGTACTTATTCTATCGATGTCTTTCGTCGACCCGCTAAGTTACGGGGACATAAGCACACCAACACCGGTTGTCAAAAAGAGATGGGGTAACGAAAAATAAAGACACAGACAGACACACACACACTCACACGCACACATATACAACGGGTTTCTTTCAGTTTCCGTCTACTAAACCCACTCACAAGGCTTTGGTCGGCCGGAACCATGTGGTTGAGAAGTAAGCTTCTTACCACTGAAATTTTATTGCGACAAGCGGTTGTGCGACATGAAAACAGTCACCTAAGTACATGAAACCGTTAAAATAGTAAAATAAAGAAGTAGTGTACGGATATAATGTATATATGTATATCCGTGCTGGTGCGTGCGCGTCCACATTCGTTTATTATTGAATGTCAGAAGAAAGAGTAGATAATACCATATTAAAGATGAATAATATTAATCTTCTTCATAATTTTCCTGAAGTGTTTCTGTGTGCGCGCGCGCGCCAATGTATGTGTATGTGCGCGTGTGTGTCTATGTAACTTAGGTTTTGACAATTATAGGCCTTGGTTATGTCTAGAACATTAGAGTTCGCTCACTCGAGGAGGAAATTCTTTGAGAAAATATATTCGGATGTGGGTGGTTTTTCTGAAATTTTTTGAGGCATTTGTCCAGGGATATTTGAATATTATGGGTTCATTCGAATATTTTTTAAAGGACAATGCTAAATAAAACAGGGTCTGTTCTATTCATAGGTGTCATTTGCTCTCAGCAACTTGAATATCAAGGATTACCATTTGGGTAGCCTACGTTCAATGATTTACTACAGTTGCGATTAAGGATATGGTGGGATCTCAGTTCCTTCTACGGAGGCTGGCCGCATGTCTGTTTTCCGTCAAGAGAGTACCCTAGACGTGACACACAATTGCTCTCATGCCTTTTGACCCTATACTGAGTTGTCGCTCATCTGCCATTTCATTCTTCGTGCACGTAAGCGGTGACATACCCTGTGCAGCAATCCTTCCGAGATTTCTGATAACCTGATACTTAACAATGTTCATTAGCCAAACGGAGGTATTGTGGTTTGGAAGTCGATATTCACTACCAACATCTGGGCGCCTTAAACGAAAGCTGTGTAGTAGTCTGAGGCCAGTGCTCCTGTTCTCGGCCGAAGATGTGCGACTGACATGTTTACAAGAGCACTGCACGTTACGTAACACACCAAACACCACAAGGCAAGGGCCAGTTGAGCCAAACATTTAGTGTCGCAATATTATGCGATGTGAGTTCCATTTCTGTCGCGGGCGTATGGCATGGGGATAGGTTTCATCCTTGAGTGAATTGTGAAGTTGATACTGGCGTTGCTTGGACAGTGCTGATCAAATATCTTCAAGATTGTATAAATAATGAAGCGCTAACGCTTCGCGAGTAATACCGATAATGAAAGCTAGCGATACCATTTATCCATTTATTTCTTTTTTGTGTATGTAACTGATCTTTGGGAGGCTTCAATTCTAATAATGTCTGCTTGATGTAGAAAAAATATTGTGAGCGGCAGTGTTCAAAGCAAAATTTGGCAAACGAAAAGAAGAGAAAAGTGACGCTATCAGGATCTCAGTAATGAAAGTTTAAGGATCCATGAGCAGACCGTATTAACTTGATCACTGTTACACCTAAGTTTCCGATATTATTTGATACTACGAGAAGCCCTCCCGTGGAAAGGGAATATGGCCGTTTAAATAAATTCCCGTTTTTAAAGTGGATGAAATCAAATTTTTACTCGTTTAGCAACATGTTATCTCGTTTCGGCCATCGAATTACAGCGTATAAATTGGTTTGGAGTTCTCTTCGGTCATCTGATTCACTTAATGGCATAGAGTAATCTTCAAAAATTACAATTTTATTGCATTTGCTGGAGTCGCTATGGTTTTAATTGTAATATCAGACAGAATAAGAATGTTTTGTTATTGTTCTTATTGTTTTCTGACTCTGAACGAAACGGTCCAGCATGGTTGTAGTAAGGGATAGTGTTGTTGTAGTATCTATCTATCTATCTATCTATCTATCTATCTATCTATCTATCTATCTATCTATCTATCTATCTATCTATCTATCTATCTACATACATACATACGTACATACATGCACACATGTACAGTTAAGTGAGAGAGTGAATATGCATTTAATCCATAATCGTTAGTCGGACTAAAATTTATGCTTATCTATCTATCTATCTATCTATCTATCTATCTATCTATCTATCTATCTATCTATCTGCCTGTCTGTCTGTCTGTCTTTCTATACATACATAAACACTACGTGCATACATACATACATACATACATACATACATACATCACTTATTGATACTTAGCTGGAAGCGCAAAATCGGTGTTATAGAATATTTAGACTTTACCATTAGCGTTTACATATCTAAATATCTACATTTAAGTATGTAAATCTCTCTTAGGAATTGTAATACTCGTAAATATATATGAAAGCTTAGGTATTATTTAAGAAAAATCCAAAGTATTTAACCTTTCTTATGAACCACATCAACATCTAAGTGTTGGAACACCATCTGCAATTCTTTAAATATATGTATGTATGTATGTATGTATGTGTGTGTGTGTATGTATTCATACATGCATGTATGTACTATGTATTACGTATTATGTATGTATGGTGCACACACACACACACACACGCACACACACACACACACACACACACATACACACACACACACACACTCTCACACACATACACACACACATATACATCGCCAGCTGAAACATTTCTTGTACGCTGAGGCATTTAAAGATCGTTCAGCTACTCACACGGTCACACGGACATACGCGCGCGCACACAACACGTACACACACAATTATATTGGGTAGAGAGATATTGCTGTTCTACTACTACTACTACTACTACTACTACTACTACTACTACTACTACTACTACTACTACTACTACTACTTTTACTACTTAGTGACAGTAAGTAACACAATTTTGATAAATTTTGAAATCAAGTCAAACAAACAAGCGATCGGATGATGGCTCAACATCAATCCTTAGTTTTACCATGACTTAGGTTCATTGTAAAGTAGTTTGATGAGAAGCGGAGGACGGGGAGAGTAATTTATATTTACTAGCCCGAGGCATGTTATTCAAACTGGAGTTCATGTTCTCATTTGATTCAAACAGTATACTACTTAATATATTGTCGTGTAATAAAAATTTGTGTCATTGCATTTCAATTCAGGTAAACGAAACGAGGAATTACGAAATTAAAAATAATTTTCTCTTATTCGCATAATCATTCGCATAGATGAATCAATTCATAATTTACTACAATAGATCGCCAAGTCTTTCAGAAGCAGTTAAATATGAAGCTGTGATGTTTATGTCTTTCTAGAAATGCATTAGTTATATGCATGTGAAACTAGCCAAGGAAGAATCAAAATCAAACTGCCGGCTCAGTTTTCTCGGTAAATGTCACTATCTGCAAAGCGTCCACTACTCGTTTGCTATTCATGATTACGTAATAGCATAGGCGGATGTAAACTGGTGGCTAGCCGAGACGTGAGTCAGTTTCATTTATGCTTAGATAAGGCTATCTTCTGATTTCCTCTAAAGATCAATTTCCATATAATAAAGGACAAGATAGTCTGCTGTAATTTTAAAACATTCTTAATCTCCAACATGCACATATGCTGATACAAATATAGATATAAAAACACAACCTCTCCTTTCTCTCTTACCATCAGGAGAGAGAGAGAGAGAGAGAGAGAGAGAGAGAGAGAGAGAGAAGGGGGGGAGTAAGCGAGCGAGTGAGTAAGAGAGAGAGAGAGAGAAGGGGAGAATAGAAGCGCAGAAACAATTAGATAAATATAAACATTTATGAAAGTAGTGGATGTCAATTGGATTTTCCTTTACTTGTTTACGTAACATTTTTTTACGTGCATGCATTTCTATATATAGTTAGGTTTCCGCAAAAGATTACTTATGTTATTTTTTCTCATAATTCTTGGTGTGTATTTCTGTTTGGCGCTGATGTCTTTCACGTTTTAATCGTAAATTCTTTATGGTGTAAAATGCAGATTGCAGAGAAATCTCAAGAGACGCCAATAATGTATTACTATCGTACATTGAGATAGAACGAGAGCAATTTAATTGCAGTAAAAAGTGAAAATCAAACCAATACTCTGTGAATGTTGAAACCCGTTAGGCTATAGTTTTATTTTATTCATATTTCATCACAACTCAAAAGATGGTAAATTATACGTAACATAACATTTCCATAGTCATTGTAGGAGCAAGGTGGTAGGTTTAGATGAATTACAAAAGGTGAAAGTAAATTATTAAATCTGTCCAGATAGATTTATAAATCATATATTCTTTCAACACTTCAACACACAAATAAAAAATATACACACACGTACACACAAAATATACATGCATACAAACACGTATGTATGGATGTGTGTATATATTCTTACGAACACACACGCATACACACACATATTGGACGTGTGTGTATATGTAAATTTACAAAGAATTAATTTATAAAGGATTAGTGGTAGACAAAAGTAATTACGTTCTCACGTTCTCAATTTCTAGTTATCCGTGGCCTGGCAGATCTACTGGTAAACTGGTTGCAAATCCCAGATGCATATCCTAGATGCGCGCGCAATAAAACCGTTCTGCACTCGTCCAATTCTCGAGAATTGCTGGCTTGTGGGGTAATGTTGAGCATCTGCTGTCAGGTATAGGACGGGTTGCAGTGGAGTCCATTGTAAAAATTGTCCCGCCAGATTGGTCAAGAAAGACAAGCAGTTTTTATCTATCTGGTAGCTTTAGTGAAGATGGATGTGTGGTGGACGAGATTGAAAGGACTGAAGACAGACAGGACTGTTTTCTTTTTTGGTCAATCTGCTTCTCGCTGTAAGATTGAAATAGTGTTTATCCAAGTAGGCGCTTGGGACAAAAGAGACGGTGGGGAAGGCAAGAATAGATACATCTTTCAGTTACTTTAATTTTCAAAAATATTTTCCATTTTTATTCTGTGTTTGAAGCATCTGGTAATATTAATGATCAAAATGTTCTTCGGTCATTGCGTATTATATTGATAAAATCACTTATTTAGAAATATTCTTTCAATGATGATCAATCTGTCGTGAGTAAATGCTGGGGTATGTTTATAATAGTTTTGTTGAAAAATGGTCGAGTTTTATTAAAAGGACTTGGGGTGATAATTAAAAAATGTTTGAGAAGAATTGGATTAAAGCGTTTAATTTGATGAAGAAAAGACGGAATGCTCTATTGAAATTAACAGTGCGTCAGTCTGGTTCAGCTGCTGCAGGCAGCTTTCCGCTTTACTTCTGCCCACCGGATTTTAAACACAGTATATCACAAGCTATTGTTTGTAACTGAATTCGTATCAAGATACGTCGTTAATGAATAGCTTATTTACATCTTTCTTGTTTCCTTTTTTTTTTCTGTTACACACACACACATACGCATACACACTTTACGGTTTAGGAAATCAAATTCTTGTTATCGTAAAATATATGAGGTAAAGAAAAAGCTAAAATTGTTCTCAGTGTAGTTGATAAATGGTTTTCTAATGAATAAATGATTTGCAGTAATCCCATATCCATTTTACTATTTTCTAAAAATTATTATAATTATTCCCATTGATTATTTCATTTCATTAATGCGGGTGTTAATTAACTATGTTAGGTAAGGAATTTGTGTTACACACACACACACACACACACACACACACACACACACACACACACACACACACACACAAACACACACACACGCGCACACACACACACGCACACACACACACACGCGCGCGCTATTTCAGGTTCCGATTACATTCACCTGGCTGTTGAGAGATAGGAGCACTGATTTATGAGAAATATATGCGCGATCAGACTAAGCCCGACCTTATTTACACGCCGGTGTAAATTGGCCACACATCTATGTTAAATGGAACACTAACGCAGTATATATGAGATTATATTTGTAAACAGCGTTACAATAATGGGATTAAACCTGTAAACAATATTACACTAATATACTTAAGAAACTTATTTTTAGTACGTCTTTGAAAATAGACACTGTTTAAATCGTATGGCTTTTAGTAGCCAAAGTCGCCTAATTGATTAGTTTCAGCTTTTTTAAAAAGCTTTTACATTGATTCAGAAGTAATGTCCACTACCATTTCTCAGCAGCCAGGAAAAAGTCTTCGAATCCTGAGGAATAATTTAACGAGAGCAGCAACAACTCAGTTAGTGAACGTGATAATTTACCCTGGCTAGTCAAACAGCAGGTGCATTTTCAGAGCGATTCTAAATATGTTATTAAACATATGATAGATACCTTGATAGATTAATATGTATTCATGTATGTATGTATGTATGTATGCATGTATAACTACAACTGGCGCTCCATCGGTTACAAAGAGGAGCGTCCCAGTTGATCCAATCAACGGAACAGCCTGCTCGTGAAATTAACATACAAGTGGCTGAGCACTCCACAGACACGCGAACTCTTAACGTTGTTAAATAAAGTGTCTTGCTCAAGGATGCAACGCACCGCTTGGAATCGAACTTATGATCTTACCCTCGTGAACCAAATACCCTAACAGACAATAGGTGAGAATAGACATGAAAAGCGAATTGATGATAGCAAATTTGACATTTGTTTACCAACTTCTCTTCTACAAATCGAATCCTGAAGCTTACGCATTACTGCACCAGAATCTTGCATTCAGCCCAACCTCTTGATCCCCATTACTCGTGAATACTTAAACTTCTCCACCCAATGCTAAAACTTTTCCACTTAGCTTTGTACGTCCCACTAACACGCAAAGCGAGCTGGGAAAACTTTCTTGAGAGGACCAATGTCTCAAACTTTGCAACACTTATTCTCATCCCTGCTTTACGGGCGTGAGAATAAGTGAATCCATTCGTCCTTCGCAAATATCAGCCGACGGATCATATAACCACTGATGGTGATATAATACTTCCACAATGGCTGCGCATGTCAACCCAGTTCATAAAAATTATGAAAAGGAGCAGTGACAATATGAACCTTTTCCAAAATTCAACACCCACATTGAAAGGTTCCAACTTAACATTATTTTCATAAACACAAGCATATAGGACTTCACAGCAACCAGAAGTTGTTCATAAACTTCAAACACCAGCAAAATCAGTCACATCATATTCCACAGCCTAAGTAAGCGGCTATCCCTTGGCAATATTCCTACTATTTCTCGAAGACCTGTCGTATAGAGTGAATATTTAGTCGTTTTTTTTTGTTACGTCAAGGACGGAAGCCACACTGAACTCCAGCTTGCTAAGACTCGACATTTTCGCTACGTCTCTTTTTCGGACACGTTGTGAAGATTTTATTGGGGAGGTTCAATAAGAAAATTACTCTATAATTTGGGTATTACAATTAGAACACTCTTTTTTGTTTCCCTTTTTAAAAATTAGGATAATGACTCCGGTTTGTCATTGCTCTGGTGTCTTTCCAGAGGTCTGAAGCACCGGGAATACATGGCAGAGAATATTCTACCTTCCCCTCCTCTCTCTCTTTACATACATACATACATACATACATACATACATACATACATACATACATACATACATACATATATGAATATATATAATCATGTATGTTTATATATATATATATATATATATATATATATATATGTATAGGTGTACGTATACCTATACACCTATACATATTTTTGTATACGTACACATACACTCACGTGTATATATATCGCATACACCTCCCCGCCATATATATATACATATGCAGACATATGTATAACGATTAATTATAGATTTCTTAGATGTATGAAAAGGCTTTCATATACAAGCACAACGCCACATATATAGAGACGGTCAACCCTCAATGTAAGTGGTGCTTAGTCCCAAATCATATGTAATGGCACGTAAACAACTTGGACCATATTTTCTGATACTCTGGTGATTCTGCCATCACCCACCTTTACTTTTATTCATACGTGCATGCATAGTAATAATTATACGCACATATATATCAGGATCGACTTCCCCATCTTCTACATCCGCAGATACAGAAACATTATCCTCTAGAACATTTTCACGTAAAACTACCATTTAACATATACATTCCAAAATAATTCACACATAGATATAGACACACATATTGTCTAGTCAATATAACTGACACTTTTACTGATTAAACGACTCAAGTTTCAAGAAAACAGGGAAAAAAAAGCCCAACTAAATAAACAAAACAAATAACAAAAAAAAAAGCCGAACAAAGAAACCAAATGACAAAGTATCAATGACTTCAGTCACCACCTTGCCAACTATAACATCAATAACAACAGCAACCACATTGACATTAATAACAACGCCCAAACGAATAATCAGCCTTTGATTACAAAAAGCTAATTCGCTATTCATATATATATATATATATATCTGGCATTGGATGAGCAGGAGAGGGATATTGAGAGAAGCAGAGGAGGTAAGTGAAATAGAAAGAGAAACCAAAGTCAGATACTAAAAGAGAGAGAGAGAGCGAGAAGGGGAGGGGCAAAAAAAAGAGGGGAAGGAAGAAAGACAGAAGCGAAAAGAGTGAGTGAGAAGGAAAGACGGGAATCATTTTTGGCTCCTCACTGTCTTGTCACCCGGTTCAATTATGACGAGTAACAATAGCCTCGACACAGTTGAGAGCAGCTTTTGTGAAGCAATACGTCTATGTATGTACCGCCTGTCATATTGCTCTATATGAACTGATCGTTCCAACTCATCTTTAGCATTGAATTCGCCTCTTATATAATTAGTTATTTTCACAGCGAAAACATATACAGATTTGTTACTGATACTATACTTGGACAGATTAGAAACAATTATTATGAAATAATTATTATTGATTCTTAGGTAGGGGATTCTTTGCAGGGGAAGTGAAATATGATTCTTTGTAGGGGAAGTGAAATATGATTGTGTGAGATTGTGAGACGGACATGTTAAATTTTAAATGAACAATGTTTGACTCAATTCAATCTTCCTGATATTGAAACACATGGAGAACAATGCAAATATTTTGACCAATCAACTGGATTTAAATAAGTGAATAGATTTTTGGAATGACTTGTGCCGCGACCTCTGGATTTTCAACAACGACATTGAATATATACATGACAGAAATAATGTTACTCATAAATGTAAGATTGGTGTTTAATTTTTCAATCACTGAGGTTTAACATCATAAGATATCTAAGGCTTGTTCCTCTATTCTTGGGGTCCTCTTTCTTGTCATTTGATGATAATGAAGATAGAAGTGATATTGGAGGTGATGCTGATAATTTGATAACAACGAGTGAAAAACAACGGCAACAATTGCATCAACACTGGTAATAAATACAACAAAATATACTTAAAGCAGATGAAATAAAGAAAACGATAATTGAAATCACGAAATACTTGGCAATACGAGGTCAAACAATAGTTAATGCAGAATGAAATATATTTATAAGGAAAAGTGCTTGCTCAAAACTTCATCTTTCATCTTTTATGTGTTTTAGTCATTAGACTGCGGCTATGCTGAGACACCACGTTAAAGAATTTGATGAGTCGAACGAATCCCCCTTAGTCATTATTTCTTTTTCAATTCCTGGTACTTATTCTATCGATCCCTTTTGCTGAGGGCATAGGCACACCAACACCGGTTGTCAAGCGGTGACGGGGTACAAACAGACTCAAATACATACGTAGGACGGGCGTCTTTCATTTTCAGTCTACCAAATCCGTTCACAAGGCTTTGGTCGGCCCGCGGCTATGGTAGAAGACATTTTCCCAAGTTGCCATGCAGTGAGACTAGACCTGGAACCTTGTGGTTGGGAAGGAAACTTCTTGCTACACTGTCACAACTACACCTGTGTATGTCTTCTTTTTGCTCATCATCAAAGTCTACTTTCTACTTTATCTGATCTATCGTTTACTGATTTTGGTCATTTTAATTACAGTCACTCCTAATTCATATTTGTAAACTGTGATAGCATCGTAAATTATAGAATACAGATGTGGAGACGTGCTATAACCATTTGATAATCGGTAAAATGTAATATTAACCTTATTTCAAGGTGGCACAATGATTTAGATTTTATACGAGAGGAAGATTTGCTGTTCTGATGTTTATAACTTTGCCATAGCATAATAGAGCAAAAATCTTTTTCTATGTGTTCGTATAGTTATACCTTTCTTTTTAAAATTTCTTTTACTTAATTCTCTAAAAAAAAGGGAGTGGCTTCTAGCTAGAAATAAATTTTCATCTTATAATTTTTTATATTTATTTCTACAAAACGCTTAGTAATAAACTATTACATAAACACTTCGTGGCATTAATAACATAACCAAGTGCGTCTCTGATTATGGGCACCAATCTAAATTTATAATCTGGATAAAGTAGTCGTAGATTTTGAAGCATTTGTGTATAAATCTTCCTTTACTCACCTAGAAATGCAATGGAATGATCACGACCATTGGACCCGTAACGTTATAGTATGCTTGCATTTAGTGTATATTATACTTTTATACTTGCATTCATAGAAATGTTCCAGCGATAATTTTTGAACTGTAAGCATCAATAATAATTCTTATATCTCTCCTAAACCAGTTTTTATCCATGAATGACATTGTATATTGCTTTAAGCTGTCATATCGCTTAAGGCGGTGGTATCTTGAGGACTTGTTTAGGTAATTGCTAGCCACATGCGTAATGATTTCTACAGTATGTGATATGACCAATATTTTTGTCTTCGGCTTGGTGTTGTCTCTTGTTTGACACATATTTAGTACCTATCTCTTGATCTTGGATTGCACAAACACACCCTCAGAATATCACGTGATGTAACGTTCACGGGTCAGGGAGAGGCTACACTTCCCATCGATGTACGCGTCATTCTCATGTTTCAGGGATACATACCCACGCATAATTTCTCGCTGGTATGTAAAGTGCTCCTTCTTCATATCTATGTTTGTGTAAGAGTATACATACATACACACATACGGGCGTGCATACATACATGCATACAAATATATATGTGTATATTTATGTGTATACATATATGTATATAGATACCTGTATATATATATATATATATATATATATATATATATATATATATATATATATAAATTCAATAATAGGACGAATTCTTTTACAAGAATTTATCAAGTAGCTAGCGTGAAAAAACCTCATAAGGGAAAAAATCCATCATTTATTCCCGAAATATATATTTATATTTATATTTATATAAGGGCATTACTATACAATAACGCCTCACGCCATGAGGGACTCTAAGGTCAGACTACTATAAAAAGCACATTTTTACCGAATGCGAGGAAATGCAACTCTCAAAGCCAACCCCTTAAAAACACATTCGGTAAAAATGTGCTTTTTATAGTAATCTGACCTTAGAGTCCCCCATGGCGTGAGGCGTTATTGTATAGTAATGCCCTTATATAAATATAAATATATATATATATATATATATATATATATATATATATATATATAGAGAGAGAGAGAGAGAGAGAGAGAGAGAAAGAGAGAGATAGAGAGAAGTACATTCACACATACATACAAACATGTACAATTCAACCTGCATATATACGTAAATATAGGTATCTGTATTTGTGGGTCACACATTTCAAATGACTGCGCATTTTAGAAACCAAAAATATACCTACGCAGAGAAGTAGAATACGAGAAAGTAACCCCATTGATTCATAGCTAGAATTATGTTGCCTTCTTGAGACTCCAGGAAAGATTTTAGCATTAGAGGTTAACATGTAGTATATCAGAGTTACATGTTGCTAAGGACAGTGAATGTGCAAGTAGTCTCTTGTTTATAGTTTTATAAAAAGAACTACTGAAAGGCTATAACAGAATATGAATTGGTGATCATCAGTCTGCTGGTGAGCATCTATATACTTAGACATCTTTAACTGTTGATAATAATCTAATGTT
>NC_142929.1:110751999-110766999 GCF_046866305.1 Octopus bimaculoides
TTTATTAACTTTCGTGTATCCTCTCTCTTTTCAGGCACACAAGCTGTTTATTTTGTTGAAAATCCATACGAGTCTGTAGTAACACATTTCAGTGTCGGACAAAATGTGATTAAAGTCCAGCGATTATTTAACATGACTGACAGTGAATCCATTCCACAAATGACCATTCAAAATATTTTGATAAATGCAGTTTATGAATTCTCAGACGTAATTCGCTTCCACATCGATGGAGACGGATGGATTAATATCACTCATTTAAATCGAGCACAAACACGTAAGTTAAAACTATTGATATCTTCGATTTTGGTAATTTTTTGTTGAAATTATAATGCATGCAGAATAAAAATTAATTGCACACGCATACACTTGCATCAAGGTATACACAACATAAATGTTGAACATATGCATGTCCAAGCACAACATGCTTAATCCAAAACAAAGGAAATTGGCAAATTCTTTTTCACATTTTCAGTTAATCGAAATGAAATAATATGAATGTTTGACACTGAGTAACAAAAAGAATCACGGTCATGCTCCTTGGCGACACAAAATATTACTGCTGTATATTAGGATTTTAGACGAATAAGGCTTAAGTGCAAAGTTGAAGAACCAAAAATTTCAAGATTGCATGGAAATGATTAGGAAAATGAAATTCATTGAGCATTTCGTGACCTAAAGAGATGGATTATATATTGTACATACAATCAGGTTTGTTACTAAAACGAGATATGGACAACGAAATATAACCACACAATAACCAACTATAGAGTCGATGTTTCACAATCTGGCACTGCTACAGAGGTTAACATCCTCAATTGCTAACTTACCACTTCCTGTTCATCTTGTTGCAAGGGTGAAATAGCTTACTGTTGTTCGTTGGACGTAATACTGACGTGTTTTTGTTAGAGCTCTCCTACTTTAAGCTTATCACCAGCACCTTCAGAATGAATTAGAAAATGAATATTAGTAAAAACGCATAAATCATCACAATGATTACTTGAATAGTGACGTTTACTATGCAAAATCGTAACTCTATATCATGCTGAAAGTATGCAATGGGAAATATATGATAATGTTGAATGTGTACTTGATGTCTTATTTTGATGTCTTATTGCGAAAGAGAGTATTGGTTATAATTCTAAGCGATTCTTTAAAACTTGTGAGATTGCTGCAGTCATGTTTGGTAGAAAAGCATTGGCCAATAAGATGTTCCTAATTGTTGTTTAGAGAATTATTGCAAATAATAATAGTATAATATTAGTATAAATAATAGTATATAAATAATAGTATAATATCAAAATGACTCACTGTAGCAGTTATGAAGGAAAAGAATACTCAGAATTAACTGAGGTGGCACATTGCTTGATAATTCAGAACAGTGTATCTGGGAGCAGACGTCAGTTTCACAAACCTATTAATTGACAAATATAAATACTTGCATCCAGTTATAAGTTTTAATTTTCAGTCAATATCTATTTAATTTCTGACAGGCACATCATGCTACTTAACCTAGCACCATCACTTAACCAGCGGCGCCTTCATCGTTGTTCAATCAATTACAAGCACTCAAACCAGACCGCACACATACAGGCCATTCCATTCACTGGAACCAAATCGCTCACAACTAATTTCACATGTTGGCTCACAGACGTGCTGTCTCCTCTATATGCCGTTCACATCGATACGTCTGCAGTCCCTGTTCTTCTATGCAAGCTCGACTTATTTCATCTCTCATCACCCAAATTGTGCCATGCCATATCCCTTGCGCGCTGAATACAAGGCTGCTATATACAGTCCTTTCTCCCCATTACATCAGTTCTCTTGAGTTCTCTTCTTATGCATGATTTCATTCCAGTAGCTTTTAACTGAAGCTGTTCTAGGGGAACATTAAGAGCATTATTCTCACTGATTAAGAAAGCCAAGGTACAGGCCCTATTCCTCTCTCACCAAAAATGCACTATACTTTTTATGAATGAGTTAAAAACAAGAATGCTGTTTGGTACAGTGGACTGTGATATTGAGCAAACTATATTTAGTTCTCTCCGAAAACGTGAAAGAAACTCTCTGTGACCACACGACCAGTTCAAAGTAAAAGCAGAGATATTCTTTCAGAATCATACATCACCATCTTAAAAAAAAAAAAAGAGAGGAAATATTGAATAATATAACCACACTTGACATATCGTTTGAAAAGATGGTATGTTTTTGTGTTCTGCGCAATAAGAGAAGCCCTGGGCCTGAACATCAAAAACAGCGACACCTTAAAGAAAACAGAGTCAAAGTGTCCGGGGAAAACACAATTAAGGATACTCTGTTTCAATGAATTGTAAAATCTACCGCTTCCCAATTTGTGTAAATATTGATGTATCTATGATATGAATAACATCAAGTGTTATTTTGAAGTTAGGGGCCCAGGTGATCAGAGGCGATCAATAGAATTGAATTATACTAACCACAATCCTTTGATGAAAATGTCTTTGGAAGAAATCAAAAACCTTTGTTCTACAATATTTCCTTCAATTTTAGTCAGTTGTACATAGTTTTGTTATCTGTCAAGTGTGACAAACCTGAACATTTGACACTGTTGCCAAACTGCAATTTTAAACATAGTGAGATGAAAATAGTTGTGAGAATATAGTTGAAAGTATTGTTTACAACGAAGAAAATAGATCAGTATAGTTACAAAATTAGAATCATGTGGATCCAAACAGTAATAAGATAAGATTTTGATTTGAAAATAGCTAAGAAGCAAATAATTGAAACTGAAAATCTATCCTTAGTTTAGTGACAGTTAAAGTTGAAATTTACTGCAGCAGATGGAGGGAAGGTCATTTAATCCGCGTATAAGAGAAATGACAACAACAGGTTGAGACCACCTAAAGCCAAGTTTTCCCAGGAGAAATAATAATCTTGAAAGTCTACATACGTACACACACGTACATACATAGCCATACGCGCGCGCACGCACTCACACACACACACACACACACACACACACAGACTTTGATTTGTTTCAATCATTTGACTGTGGCCATACTGTGATACCGCTTCGAGGTGTTTTGTTGAACAAATCAGCCTGGTAATTATTTTAAGTTATTCTATTGACACTTTTTGCAGAACTTTTAAGTTGCGTGCACGTAAACGAACCAAATGTGGTTGTGAAGCAGTATGGGTTAACAAAGACATACATATACACATACACATATAGATGTGACATATTTCCATACAGTTCCTTTCTACCATATTCACTCACAGTTTTAATAGAATCTACCTGCCGAATGAATCGCTCAACTCGAATTACGTGGTGGCGAAATGAGCTTTGTAACCACGGAGCTATGCCAATACATACATACATACATACATACATACATACATACATGCATACATAATACACACACACACACACATACACACACACACTCGAAACTGATAATAGTAATGCATTTTTTGTATTTTATGTTGAGATGTTTTAAATTATGCTTACTGTTTGTCTGTATACCGTAGTAATGGACTACCAACCTTACGTGCTAAGTTTTTTACTCGTTTATAAAAGATTTACGAGGTGATATCAAGAAGTTCCCAGACTAGTTATGTTTAATAAAACATAACTTACTTACCTAAGTTTTAACATCATCTCTTTCTAAATAGTCACCTTGCACAGCAATGCGCCGGTCCCAGTATTCTTGTCACTTTTGGGATCCGGCCTGGAAGTTGTTTCCCGTATGCGAGTCGAGGACCTTCTGTGATTCGCTCTAGATCTCGACAACGGTGTTAAAACGGCAACCTTTGAGCTGCATTTTTATCTTTGTGAAGAGATCGAAGTCTGCGGGTACTAAATATGGCGAATAGAACGGGTGCAGAAGCGATACCATGTTGTTTTCGGTGAGAAACTCACGAGTGAGGAGAACTCAGTGACAGGGTGCGTTGTGGTCGTGAAGAATCCAATTCTTCGCGAGCCACAGATCCAGTCACTTTTGCCGAATACTCTCCCCCAAACACTTTAAAACGTCGCAGTAGAACTCTCGATTGACGGTCTGGCCCTGGAGGACAAATCCTCGATGCACAATTCCGCAGATGTAAAAGACGATGACCATACCCTTGATTGAGCTGCAGCTCTGTTGAGCCTTCGGTCGTGGAGATGAATTGCTCTTCCATTGTGACGATTGCTGCTTCGTCTCAGGGTCGTACCCGTAGACCCAACTCCCGTCATCGGTGATGATCCTCAACGTGAGGGATGAGTCATCAGCGGCACGCTGACAGAGATCTTGACGGACATCGACGTGATATTCTTTCTGCTCACTGGTCAGAAGGCGGAGGACAAACTTGTCAGAGACACACTGCACGTTCAGACGTTAGGATTGCCTGCACGGACCCATATGACAGACGAACAACATCAGCAATGTATTTGATTCTCCTCCGAAGACCTTCATGCACAAGCTGATGAATTTCCTCCGCATTTCCGGGGGTGACAGGTCTTCCGGATCGCTGATCGTCTTTCAGGGATGTTGTTTCGCTTTGAAGCACCTATGTAACTCGAAACATTGCGGAATGAATACCAAGCTCGAAATGAATCTTAAGTTGCTGTTATTATCCCGCATCTGGAATGAATATAAAATTAGTATAGAGGAGAAGGAAATCCAGAAGACTGCATTTCCGAAACTATTATGCAATAAAAAGAATGAACTCTACTTTTATTTCTAAATGTATTTCCAGCAAAAACTTTGATGTTTATCAGCCCTTGACTGATGAAAATCTTGGGTGACTGCTAATAGATTTGATCTAAAGATCACTAGAAAGCAAGTATTTTCAAATGCTATAGAGTATCACTAGCCTGTGCACTTAAGTTACAAAATATAGGATGCTTATTTCATGTGAGATACACATGTACGCGTACATATATAAAATTTCTAAGCTTCTTGTATACCTCACATTCCAAATGTTTTGCGAAAACTGTTTCAAGTTATTGTCTTCAAGATCAATCACATCAGCTGATTTAACCAACTTCCCATTTAGGGTGTGCCACAAATTAGAATTATAGTGCGCGTTTGTTTATTTGGTATTTGGAATTTTGCTATCAACTCTTTCTTCCGGTATCTAGGCGTTTTTAAAGACTGTTCTGCAATTTTCGGCCACGAATGGACTTTGAGATTTAGTGGAGCCGTATTTGTAGATTAGATACATTTAAAAGGAGGAATGCAAATTATTTATACACAAATTCTTCAGGATCTGTGAATGCCTACCGCTTGTCTCTTTAACATCTATTTATGCGTGTATCATAGGACTTATCTTGTATCATAAATGTACTGTTGGACGTTTTCGAAAACACAGATTATCTAAATGGCACACGAATGTACGCCCACTCATATGTCAATTGTTTTTCTTCTCTTTATCTTACGATTGTTTTTATATGTTTCACATATGGGGTGATACACTACAAATAAATGCTTATGTATTCTAATCCATTACACGTGTTGTTTATATGCGTGTATGTGTATGTATATGGATGTGCATTTATAAATACACATACACTCATATACATGCACACGCGCGCGCGCATCTTTTTTATCTCGTACTTGTTTCAGTCATTGGACTGCAGCCAAGCTGGGTCACTGTCTTGAAGGAGTTCTAGTCGAGTGAGTCAACTCCAGTACTTATTTACTTTTTAAGCCAGGAACTTATTCTATTCCTTTGCCGAACCAGTTACGGGGATGTAAGCACACCAGCACTGATTGCAAAGAAGCAAAGAGACATAAAGACACACACACACACACACACACACACACACACACACACACACACACACACACACACACACATGTATATATATATATATATAATGAGCTTCTTTCTGTTTCCGTCTAAGAAATCCATTCAGAAGGCCTTGAATGCACTGAGGCTATAATAGAAGGCACTTGCCCAAGGCGCCACCCCTAAATAATTCATTTTCTTTAAACACTCCACCTAACTTACTAATACTAACCTGTTCTCAATAACCATTCATTCAACATCACCACCGCTAGCTTCTTTTAATGATTCCCTCTCGTCACCATCTTTGGTACTGTATACACCCCACATCCATACCCATATATTTTTGCATCCGTCTATTCTCTACCTACATATCTCTCCTAATGTGTGCCCTGTTTAAGCAACTGACCTAGACTCCTTCATTCAGTTCCTGAGGAATCCCTCAGAAGAGACGAAACAGAATATATTCAATATATATATATATATATATATATATATATATATATATATATATATATATATATATATATATATATATATATATATATATATATATATATATATATATATATATATATATATATATATATATATTCAAAATTTCTTCACTCTCTCTTGAAAAAGTTTATGGTGTAACTTCATCATCGGTTGATCCACATCGTAGCAAAGATGGCACAGAATTATTAACAAATTAAGGCGGCCAGCTGGCAGAAACGTTAGCGCGCCGGGCGAAGTGCTTGGCGGTATTTCGTCTGCTGCTACGTTCTGAGTTCAAATTCCGCCGAGGTCGACTTTGTCTTTCATCCTTTCGGAGTTGATTAAACAAGTACCAGTTACGCACTGGGGTCGATCTAATCGACTTAATCCCTTTGTCTGTCCTTGTATGTCCCCTCTGTGTGTATCCCCTTGTAGGCAGTAAAGAAATAAGAAACGTTAGCACGCTGGGCGAAACGTTTAGCGGAATTTCGTTTGTCTTTACGTTCTGAGTTCAAATTCCGCCGAGGTCGACTTTGCTTTTCATCCTTTCGGGTTCGATAAATTAAGTACCAGTTGCGTACTGGCGTCGATATAATCTGCTTGCCCGCTCCTTCAAAATTTCGAGCCTTGTGCCTAGAGTAGAAACGAATATTTTGCCGTTACTTGTTAATTCAAATAGATCAACACTTCCTTTTAAACTTTACCAAGATGAAAAAAATTACATTTAAGAAGTCAATTAGCTGCACTAATTTTACTCACTTCATGACTATTATCAAGCTTTTAATCAGACTTAGGACACGTTTCTCACAAAATTTACGCAAAATTATTTAAACCTGGAATTCACAATTTCTGATTAAAAAAAAAAAAATAATAAAGTGTACTGTTAATCCTGCTTTTGAGAAATTTGATCTCAGTTACATAGCAGTGAAAATATTGGTTTCAACATGTAGCAATAGAGCGTGAAACAAGAAAGAAGAGCTAATCTTGAGGGAATTTCATATTCATTATTTCATTATCTCATTAAGTGTCATATTCTGCTAGTAAATTTATTGAGAAGTAACATGGGAATTGCAAACAACCACCCGAGATCAATTAGTGGACAGACATTCCACTGATGAAGAGAATATCAAAATATTTAAAACTTTTAACATTATACTTTTATTCTCACTATAATCAATATCCACAACACAAACAGTTTCCTCAAACGAAGGCACGCAAAGTTTTAGGGAAGGGGAATAGTTCATGGTAAATAAACTGTGAAGTTGATGCCATCTTGACTTAGCTTCAGCTTATTCATACCTTTTAGTGATCACTCTCTTTTAAAGATTTAAAACAAGTTTGGACCCGGTAAAAATTTCCTTCACACTATATGCAATACAATTCTTTTAAGAAACAGTAATTGCTAGCATTCAAAACTAGAACCTCGCAGTACTCAATTTTTTCGCAATCAAAATCTTAATGTATTAAGACAAACCATTTTACATCATCTACTCTAGCACTAGACTTCTTATTCCTCAAATTATTCAAGCAGCAAACCTCATCTTGAAAAATTTCTTCAAAAGAAATTTTGGATAAACCAACCGTACTTAGCTCTATTTCTACATTCTAGAACTCAGTACAAATGGTAAAAAGTAATAAACTTCGGATATGATATGCATTATCTTGGTAGTACAACTGAGTTAGTTGTGGCGTGAACCACTACAGAGTGAAACTTAGCGTTGGTTATGAAAGAATAATGAAGTTAATGCTAAAAATCGTAATGTGAAAATCAGCGGAACAGAAAACATTTGGTTTGAAACGAAATAGTAATAGAATAGTTTAAAAAGTTTAATTGTTTACCCAATGTTAATTATAATTATCCTTTAGAAAGATAGTTCATATAATTTTTAGGGGGCCACAAAAATGCTTATGATTCAGTATTTTGGGTTTCAGATTAGGTGGATTTTTCTGTCACTTTTGGCTGTACAAAGATTGCAACAATCAAAACCAGTCTTCGATTATAAATTCGACACTTTTTTGATGTGTACCATTTTACTTTACTGTTTCAATTACCAAATTTTCTTTTGCATGGGTTATATAATTTGTTCTCATATTGAATAATTAAGTACTATATTATCCGTTTGAGATAAATAAGTATTTACAGTAATTTCCCAAAGCTAATCCATACTCTTTTCTCTCAGTGACTAAGTGAGTTAAGCTTTGTCCAAAGAAATGAACCATTCCATGACCACGAATCTGTAGTTCAGAGTATGTGCCAGAAAGAGGAATTCAGTGGTGTTACAGTCAATCAAGTTGAAAGTGGCATTAATTTTAGTTATTACACTGTAAAGCAATAACATTTTGGTCAGCGATAGTAAATAACTTATACGTTCATAATTCAAGGACATTGTCCTCGAACTTATCAGGCAGCCTCTATGTGGTCGTTTGAAATGCTAGAAATAGTAGCGACTTTTTCCAGTTATCACGCCGCACAACCTTAAAAAGCATATGTTAGATAATGTGACCTTATGCTTCCTACACAAACAAGAAAAGAAAAACTCGCCGATCACAGCTGGAATGCATTTGATCATAGATATGCTTGATCAAGGATGACTTGCAGATACACAACAACAACAACAAAGTCAACGACAATAAAAACAAAAAGAAAAACAACATGGACATTTCCAATTAGGGAGTGACATCTTTGAATTATGAAATAAAGGCATTCAGTTAATGAAGTGAAACCAGAAGATTAACTCCCTGATTAAATTGGGAAATATAAGTTAGAATAAAAATGAGAATGTCTTCTGACAGTAGTTGAAATTGTAAATAGCTCCAGAAATGCTAGAATGTCATTGTTGCACATAACAGCTTTCATTAGAAAACAGAATTACCTGATCAAGTTTTCTCATGGTCGTCATCATCGACAATTAGAGACCGCATTGTGATGGTGACTTGTTTAACCTGCTTATTCTAACCTCATTATATATTATAGGTGAATCTGTACGTCATCAAAAGAGAAGGATAGCTATTACGAGAGATAACTTGAAATTTAATCAGACGTAACCCATAACAACTAGTAAGAAACTCATCATTCATACCACCTTGATAAGGGTTTTACGATGTCATTTTTGTTTTTAGACTCAAATATCTAAAAAATAACTTCTTTCTTAAACATATTGCAGACAGCAAAAAAGAAACAGTAATTTATTCGTCAAGAATGAGTAAAACAAGGACGAGGCTTCCATGTGGGGAGAAATAAAATATTTTATACAATTTCCGAAGAGCAGTAGAAATGTAAATGAAGTTTAATATTTCATTTGCAAAAGCAGTGAGATGGCAGAATTGTTAGTATGTCGGAAAAAATGCTCAGTGGCATTCCGTCTGTCTCTATGTTCTGAGTAACTTTGCCTTTCATCCTCACGGAGGTCGATAAAATAAGTACCAGTTGATCACTGGGGCCGTTGTAATCGACTTACCCTTCCCCTCCAAATTGTTGGCCTATATGAAAATTTTACAGAACGCCTATTGAATATTTTCCTGTATCTGTGAGTAGTTGTGAGATCTAAGATCCCTAACTACCTATTGAACTGCAGTCAACGTTTGCTTCTTAACTTTTTGTTTTTGACATTGAGCGATTAAGGAAGACAATTTTCCCTCCAAATATTAGCATACTGCCCAGGTTGTAGTAAATCCACTTTCGCAATGTCTACAAGGTCCTATATCACTTAGTCTTTCACTAAAATCGTAATGAAGAACATGTTAGTTTCCTCTATTTTCTTGGATTCTTATTGTTCTTGATGTTGTTGGTGTTTTCCCCTCAGTTTTATGAGCGGTTTTCGTTTTACATTGAATACTGCATAACAAACTCATCACGTAACGTTTTCCATAACCAGCAGTCTGACCTTAATTTTTTTATGTTTGTTCGTTCGTTCGTTTGTTTGTTTGTGTGTGTGTGTGTTCATATATGTGTCTGTGTATGTGTGTATGTGTGTGTGTATATGTGAGTGTGTATGTGTGTGTGTGTATGTGTGTGTGTGTGTGTGATTTGTTAATTCTTTTGTCATATTTGCCAAATATCTAACTATTGTAATTTTCAGGTTGTCGGTCAGTTTTTGTTTTGATGTTACGTCTAAGCGTGTATTCTCTGCAAAGCCTAGATAGGGTATTCCTTTAGTTTTCTATCTTTCATCAAACCTACTTTTCACCCCCTGCTTTATCTTCTATTTGCCTTGATTAGCTGTTCATACAATACGTCTTTATTTCTTGCTTTCTTCCCACTTCGTATTTGTTTCCATTTTTGTTTCCACCATTATTTTCCTGGTGTGTAGACGTAAACATTTCTTTATTTCTCTTAATATACTTATATACTCTTGTTAATGTTAAGTGTAGTGTATTACAATGAGTAGCTTTCTGTTTCCCGGCACTTTCTTTTTTAGTATATGCAAAGTGCTTAAACTGATTGATGGGTATAACTATTTTCTAGAACACATATCAATTACATCAAGTTTGTTTTTCATCCACTAAATGAAATTTGCAGAGTATCTCAGTATTAGAAAATTAACTGAACTATATTTTCTGGGCAGGTTGAAGGGTTGCTCTAGTCTAGTAATATGGATAAATTTTGAAGAGGCCTTGGACCGACACTAGTACCGTGGAGCATTGGAATTTCGGTATAAACTCCGTAATCACTAGTGTCACCAGCTGTCTTAACTGAGATGTAGGCAGATGACAGATGCGCTCTGGACTGTCCTGACAGTAGGCAGATGACGGATGCACTCCTGACTGTCCTGACATTCCTGGTTTGCGGAGTTTAGCAGAATGGCAATTACTACAATAGGACAAATCCATATTTCAGCTTAGCCCATTGTAGAAACAGATTCACTGCTTTTCCTTTGTGTTGAAATAGATGATATGGTGGACACGACGCAACATATATGAGCATGGGTTTTCCATTTGGCCAAACGATCATCAACATATACATGTATGACATAATGGGAAAGGTGAGAGTGGAAAAGATCAAGTGTTGTCGCTGAGTAAGTTTTCTGAAAGGTGAAAGAGAGACGTTTATTACGTGGGTGAATGAAACTGCTCCAAAAGTTTCTCCTAAATTTTCTTAAAACTTTTTCATGAATGAATATTCAAGAATACATTTGACTTCAATAGTTTAGACTGAGAAATCTAGACCAAGCGTCTCTTGTTCTATAATTTATATATTCTTTCCCAACTCATTAATCTTCCTCTTCACCCTTTATGTGTATCTTCATGTGATATCACTCATATGCCGACACCGTGAAGATGATGATGATGATGATGATGATGATAATAATAATAATAATAATAATAATAATAATAATAATAGTATTATATTCCTCGTTCTCGGTGACTCCTTTTGGTTCATGTCGTTACCATTTTTATGCTCTGTTAAGGCCGTACTTTTCACATAGCCTCCAGTAGACGAACTTAGCAACGTTATCGTGCCTCCTTTTGTAATGCTTTTGAGCCAGCTTGCTACACTCGCAATATCTGAGATCACTTCGTTTTTGCTGCCACACATTTTACAAAGGGACGAATGCAGCAGAGAATTTTCATTCGTGATAGACAGATAGACATATATATATATATATATATATATATATATATATATATATATATATATATATATATATATATATGTATGTATGTATGTATGTATGTCTAATCGATCGCATATACACAGTATACGTTTTTTGTTTACACACCGAACTTGCAGCGTGATAGAGTCTGGTAAAGCTCCCTATAGAACACCTGTGTTAAACTAGGCCATGCGAGACAAATTACCTCGGAATTACTGAGAATGGTAGATACCGATATTTCGCCCATTATTTCGAGATGATCCGAGTATATGGTATTGATAATCCACATTAACAGTGAAATATCACTAGGTCTGTGACATTCAAGTGTTCTATAACATATGGCGTTATGTAGGGAACTTTTCCAGGCTCTATCACACCGCAACCTCGGCGTGTAATCAGAAAACGTATACTGTGTATATGCGATTGATAATCCATCCATCCATCCGTCCGTCCGTCCGGCCGTCCGTCTGTCTGTTTGGGTTGGCAAGAAAGTAATTTCGTTTTTCGCAAATAGGTAGAGTTACGATTTTTAAAAATGACTTTTGAGCTTTCTTTAGAAGCAAATTGTGTCAATTTTAACGTGGAGTGCAAAAACGAACATTTTCGCTATATTTTGCTTCTTTTATTTCTGTAAAGGCAATAAAGCTGTTGAGGCTCACAAAGAGATATGTGAAGTTTATGGTGTTGATTGCTTAACAGAACGCACATGTCACAAATGGTTTTAAAGATTCTGTTCTGGAGATTTTTCACTCAAAGATGACCAACGTTCTGGTCGACCTATTGGAGTTGATGATGTCATATAACTGTGCGAAAGCTTGCAGAGAGGTTAAATGTATCACATACAACAATTGAGAATCACTTAAAATGTCTTGGTCGCGTTAAGAAGCTCGATATTTGGGTTCCAGATAAATTGAAAGAGATTCACTTAACACAACGAATCAATATTTGTGATATGCATCTCAAACGCAATGAAATTGACCCTTTTTAATTTACCTTTCATCACTAGTGAGGAAAAATGGATGTGTACAATAACATCGATCGAAAACCATCATGGTCTAAGCGTAATGAACCAGCACAAGCCATATCGAAAGCTGAATTGCATAAAAAAAGGTCATGCTATCAATTTGCTGGGATTACAAAGGTGTTTTGCATTTTGAACTGTCTCCAAGGAACCAAAGTATCAATTCAGATGAAACTGGAGGAAGCAATGAAAGAAAAACGACCAGAATTGGCAAATCGTAAAGGAAACCTGTTCCACCATGACAACGCTAGACCACACACGTCTTTGCAAACTTGTGAAAAATTATTGAAGCTTGGTTGGGAAATGATGTCACATCCACCATATAGCCCTGACCTTGCACCAATAGATTACCATTTATTTCAAAGCTTGCAAAATTCTTTGAATGGTAAAACTTTGAATAATGATGACTTGAAATCGCACTTGCTTCAGTTTTTGGCTTACGAGCACCAGAAGTTCTATGAGCGCAGGATGATGTTGTCAGAAAGAGGGGCAAAAGGTCATCGAACAAAATAGAAAATACATAATTGATTAAAGCTCATTCTTTGTATTAAAAAAAAAACAACTTTTATTTCACACTAAAAAACCGAAACTACTTTATTGCCAACCCAGTATATGTATATGTATGTGGATATATGTGAACTGTTAAACCCTACACATTTTTTCTCTCTCCGTGTTTTTTTCATTCTCTTCCCATTGTTTTCCTCTCAACCCTTTTTTTCGAAGAGCGTTGGCTCGGAACGTCAAAGACTTCTCCATTCTTCCCAAGCGTCAGACTAGTACACGTGCTTGTTGTTCCCTCACCTGTCTCCGTCTTTTGTTTTCTGTAAATTTGAAATATATATATATACGTATATGTGTACACACACACATACATACATACATACATACATACATATCTATCTATCTATCTATCTATCTATCTCTCTCTCTCTCTCTCTCTCTCTCTCTCTCTCTCTTTCTCTCTCTCTCTCTCTCTCTCTCTCTCTCTCTCTCTCTCTCTCTATATATATATATATATATATATATATATATATATATATATATAGAGAGAGAGAGAGAGAGAGAGAGATAGATAGATAGGTATATGACAGAAGTACAAAGGCGTTGAACGAATAGATCTCATGTTTATGAATATTCTGAAACTTTACTCTGAACGTTAGAAGGTGGATTCTTTGATCCAATCTGTAAGAATTTCCAACGAAAATATCATGGTGCAGTTTTGTATTAACAAATGTTCCATATTTTTTCCTAAAAAGATGAAAAAGAGAGAAGTTGGAGAAAATTCGCATTCCAGAAAATAAAGCAAAAAGATCACGGAAGGCAGGTGAAAATGTGTATACTTGAGTGTGCTGTAAGAGGAGATGAAACAGAAAAAACATGAAAGATAATGTTGAAAAAGATACATGTGTAGGTTCAGAATTAAATGGAAGGAATGTCATTGAAGGAATCAAAATCTAGAAATAAAAATATTGAGATACAGTATACCCTTCGTTCAGTACATTAAAAACGAATTTGATATAATAGATAGGTGCTCCAGAAAGCTATGAACAGTGTACACGTTACATCCACGAATCTTTATTAGTAAATTTTATATAGTAAGAGTGAACCGACAAGTACCCACGGTACAAGGCATACAAAACAGCATTAATAGGATTATATATTAGTAGAAAAGAAGATAAATGTATAGATATAACTAAGAAAATTGTGAGAAAATGCACAGAAAAACCCCCCCAGAAATTATGAAATATGATAGAAACTGGAAATACAAAAAGTATTCCATCAGCAGATGGCGAAGGCAAACAGTATACAGTTGATAAAAAACAGGTTTCGTCGAATAATGAAGGGTCTTTAAACGATAGCTTCCTCTCAGCCATTTCTGAGTGCGGCTCGCCACCATCTTCGTAATATTGTTCTTGTTCTTAGGTGACTAAAGAGAGTACTTAACCAAATATCTTAAGCTGCCAAATATCTTAAGCTGACAAAAAAGCGAGGCTCCAAAGTACATATTTTGGAGACAGTATAATTAAATAGACCCAACCCAGTTCTGAACCCTTTATCTCATAGGAGCGAAGGACAAGGGCCCGGGTAGAGAGGGCTGAATGAGTTGTTCTTGGGAAACATAACATCGACGGAAATCAACTGAATAGACTATTCCGGAAGCCC
>NC_142929.1:110771999-110789499 GCF_046866305.1 Octopus bimaculoides
TTACTTTGACAACAGACCTCGGCCTTTGATGCCTGTTGCTGTTTTCATTTTTATGGCCAGTGTTTTACTGTAGCCTACAGTAGTGACTGTACATATCTCTTTCTGGTAATGTTCCAGTATAGGCCCTTTTGCGTCCAGGAAAACCTTTAGCATTACTTTTTCTGCGGAAAGTTGTCTTGAATTTTTTTTACTAGTGATTCGGGTGTTTCCATTCCATACATTGCCTTTCGGATTCTGGCTCAAAGTAATTGATCTAGGTCTCATCTCCTGTGACTAAAAAGTTTTGTCTTCGTCATTTTGGTAGTGAGTAAGTGTTGATAGATCTCCACACGATCGCTTATGCGCTTCGGTGAACTTTCTTAACACTCATCTCGACAGACTTTACGGAAGTGAAGCTTGTGGATGATTTAGTATGCCAAACCATGACTAATTTGCAGAGAACACGCCACCTCATCGATGGTCACTCTTCGGTTCACCAGAGCCATCTCTCGAGGGAGATTGATGGGCATCTTGCTCCCTCTTTGTGCTTCACACTTATCCGGAAATTTTAAAATTCTCGATTCACTCATACACTTCTACACAGGAAAATACTGGTCACATATTGTACTAAAAGCCTGCGATGAATTTCAGGCCCTGAAACACCTTCAGACCAGAGAAATCGGATCTCTGTTCTTCACTGATCTCTGTTCATCCTTGGTGCATACTCCCGGTAGAATGGTTAGGCTTACTTTGTAACAAGAAAGAAAATTGGAGTGATCAAGGTGAATCAATGGTTGCTTAACCCATTACCTCCCATAACTCTATTAACTGGAATTTTTTAAATGAAACTTTGATTTCTGGCATAAAACAGCCTTAGAAACACGCTGGAATGATAAAAATAACATTTTAAATAGAAACAAGCAAGATATTGGGTGAAAAATTAGCAAACCTCATTTGAATATCAGAGAAATATACCTAGTAAATATAGCAAAAAGGTTAGATATGTGTAAATATTGACAGATAATTACGAAATTTGTAAGTTTTAAGTGATCTCATATGAGATCACTGGTAAGTAATGGGTTAACCACAAGAATACCACCTCTTAGCATGCTAGCGTCGAAGGCAGTGCAACCAATATAAAAAAAGGTTTGACGAAAGTGCAGTTAATTTTTGACTTTCTCTTGTATATGGTGCACTCGATAGGATCAGAAAAAGCGCACTCAATACAATGTGAATGCAGGAGCTGCTAGAAGTTCCATACTCGGATAGTGCAGTAATGGTACAAGCCTGTATAGCGCACCATACATGGTCCTGCAACCGTTCAGGTTTAAATAACATAGCTACCCCGCGGAAAACACAAATACAAGAAAAATATCGAGAAAGAACTACGAAATAGTTTACTAACGGAGTAGCCATGTCATTTGTACCTGAACGATTACCTGACCGTGCGCGGTAACACATTAAACAAGTTCGTCTGATTACTGCACTATCTGAGCATGAAACGTGGAGTAGCGTACGTTTTCGGTATTGATTAACTACACACACATACACACACACACACACACACACACACACACACACACACACACACACACACACACACACACACACACACGTGTGTGTGGAAAAATGTACAGGTAACTGCGATGATGATAGAAAATTTTGTATCTATTATTCAAGAAAACTAACTCGATCGATAACTTTGAATATGTAGCTCCACCGTGTGTTTGAAAGATTAGGTTATCAGAAAACCTGATAGCTCCATAAGTAACAATCGATAATTCAAGATTCAGTTATAGGACAAGAACTTTCCGGGACAACATTTAATATATTGTCTATGACCTTGGCATCGATTCACTTAAATACTATATCCTTTTGCTCATCTTCAGTTTACACCCCAAAACTGTATTTCTCATAAAATGTGGTTTTAAATGAATCTGATTTTGTGCAAGAATAAATTGTAAGTCAACATCTATTTCATCTGCAGGAAAGTATATACTTTTGCATCTATATCCATATATCTATTTGTTCCATACGTGTATGAATATGTTTCTTGTTTATATTACACATATCAACGCATACACAACAGATTAAGAAGGAAACGGAGTCACAGTAAAGTTGTTGAGGTGGCAGAATCAAATCTCAGCATAAAGATGTGTTCAGGGCTCTACAGAACACTCGAGCTAGGCTGGTATAGTTGTATAGCACATGATAATACCAGATTATAAAGACAGGAGCAAAAAAATTAAACAGATTCAAGAAAAAAATCCATTGATGTTAGGAAGGCAATGCATATTGGTAATCATGGTAGACAGCTGTGTGGGAGAAGTTATCATGAAGAATATTGAAAATTGAAGCCAGTTCAGATAGGTTACGATTTCTTCCGAGATTGGTCGGCAATGTGCATTCAGCGGTTAATTTTTTAAACAATGGGGCTAGAGAAGTACCACTAATTGGAATCGGTATGGTGATTATGTATTGTTGGAGTATATTCTAGCTTTCTGGAAAAATGCAAGTTCTCATTAGTAGAATATTTAACTCCAAACAACACCCGTTTCTTTACCAAAAGGCAGGTGGAAAATCCAAAGTATCAGCGTAATCAAACCTCTCATTTGTGCTAATGACTGAAAGATGCAGGTAGTGTTGAAGGAAGCGTTCATTTTGCACTGAAATTATAGTATGAAATGATAGCATGGTTTAACTTGAAATGAAAATCTCGATTGGTTTAAATGAGATGACAGTTTAGAATAGAAGAGCTTTAGTATGAAGAAATTTGGGTGTCATGTGAACAATGCAGATGGCAATTTTCTTAACTTTCAGTGTATACAGACTATCGTGAATTTATAGCTACGCTCATAGTGTCCCGCTTGACTGGTAATGAATTTCGAAGGAAGAGGAAAGCAGTGATTAACGAATTGCAGCAGGGAAAGAAGAACGCTTAATTCTGAATTTGGCAGAGAAATATATGATAAAGGTGAAAGCTGAGAGTAGTATCACAGTATCAGCGAGTAATGAAATAGAATAAACGTTATCTAGTTGTAGCTATCTATGACTTGGTGAGCTGATCACTTACCAATATTAAAAAAAAAAAGTTAAAGACGTACAACAATTGGGCCAAAGGCAGGGTTTCATTGCTCGTAGGTATCATTAGAGGTTACGATACAATAGAGAAATACCGATATCATGCAGTACAAGTCGTATGAATAATAATGATGATGATAATAATAATAATAATAATAATAATAATAATAATAATAATAATAAGAAGAAGAAGAAGAAGAAGAAGAAGAATGGTTTCAAATTTTGGCACAAGGCCAGCAATTGTGATGGAGGGTAAGTCGGTTACAACGACCCCAGTGTCCAACTGGTACTTATTTTCTCGAGCTCGAAAAGAGGAAAGGCAAAGTCGACCTCGGCGGAATTTGAACCCAGAATGTAAAGACGAGCTAAAGTCGATAAGTATAATACCCGGTGTGCAAACGATTCTGCCAGTACACCGACTTTCTTTTCAAATTTTGGCACAAGGCCAGCGATTCTAGAAGTGGGTGATAAGTCAATTGCATCAAGCCTAGTACCCAACTGGTACTTAACGAAAGGCAAAGTCGACCTCGATGGAATTTGAACTAAGAACGTGAAGATTGTCGAAATGCCGCTAAACATTTTGTCCGGCGTACTAAAGATTCTGCCAGCTCGCTGCCTTATAATAATAATAACTAGCTGGACCCCTGAAGAATTCACGGAAAACATAAAATATGTAAGCATCTGTAAACAGTGTACTGGTGCCATGAGAAATGTTTTGTATATTATGACCGTCTGTCCTTACGTTATGAGTTCAAAATCTGCCGAGATCGACTTTGCGTTTCGTCCTTTCGGGGTCGATAAATTAAGTATTAGTTGTGTACTGGAGTCGATCTAATCAACTGACCCGCTCCCCACAAAAAATTCAGGCCTAGAAAAGTATCTTGTGACAGTTACAGAATATAGAAAGTAATATAACACCAATGACTATATAATCCAACCAAAATATCTGTTACACAAATGTAAACATAATTACTATTTAACCTTAAAATACATCGTGCATATTCAAAGAACCTTAATGTACAAATTGAAATGCAAAAGAAGGAAATGATAAATGGATTTATGAATGAAAGTTTGGTAATTGCGTTTATTTCCACCAAGCGGCACTTATTTTTGCAAACATATTTTAACTAACCTAAACTAACACACACAAATACATTCATATATATATATGTCTCGAGTTGTAGCTGTAATTCAAAGGAGCCAACCTTGTGATATTCTGTGTGAGGCTGAATCTCTCTGAGAACTACGTTAATGTTATGCATGTCTGTGGAGTACTCAGCCATTTATAAGTAAATTTTATCCTCGTGTGATAATGAACAGTGAAATTGACATCCAATATTTGCCGTGTGTATGTATCTAAGTAGGAACTTTTCTTTGGATTTATGTATCTACTGCCTTTCTCACTTTCTCTTTCACTTCCTTTGTGTCTCTCTTCTCTCCCGCTTTTGATTTAACAATGTGTATATGTATTTATGTATCTACTTCTCTTGCGATGTAATAAAAATTTAAAAACGCAAAACGAACGCCGTCACCACCCACTGTCTCTTTCACCCTTTCTCTTTCTCTCTCACTTTTTCTCTCTCTCACTCTCTTTCTCTCTTACGTCCTCTCTGAAACATTTAAAAACACAAAACGAACGCTGTCACCACTAACTGTCTCTTTCACTCTCTCTCTCTCTCTCTCTCTCTCTCTCTCTCTCTCTCTCTTTCTCTCTTATTTCCTCTCTAAAACATTAAAAAACACAAAACGAACGCCGTCACCGCTCACTGTCTCTTTCACTGTCTCTTTCTCTCTCACTCTCTCACTTTCTCACTCTCCCTTTCTCTCTCTCTCTTTCTCTCTCTCTCTCTCTCTCTCTCTCTCTCTCTCTCTCTTACTTCCTCTCTGTCCTATCTCTCGCTTGTTCTTCTTCGATTACTATCGTAAACAGTAGTAGTTTTCTTCAGCAGAATACACGTGTTTAAAATTACACAAATACAACAATTTTAAAACGAAATAACTTCTAAAATACGAAATTTTGTCAAAAATGTTCAAATTAAACCGTGTTCTGTGTGAGAAATTACAGCAGTATACGAAGTTTCAAACTGTTTAGTTAAAAAAAAAAAACTAATTAAAAAAATCTGTGAGCCAAACTGAATAGTAATATGCGCTGGGTATGACAGGAAACAGCATCCAGTTGAGTCGTCTCGACGTGGGATAATTATGATTACCCTTAACCACAACTACCTTCAAGTCACCGTTGGGCAAGGTGTAGTACCTGTAAGCCCATTCCGAGCCTTGAGTTACCAGGTTGGCGTCCAGTGCGGTTAAGTCTGTCTCATGGGATGCGGGTGTCCCTTTAGCCCTGGTCAGCAACCCCTCTAGAGATGGTGTCTCAATAGAAGCATTGGTGGTTGAGTCACCTTATCACTAGAATCGTCATGAGAACAAATGTCAAATACAAGGTATAATACAGGATCCACAAATAAACATAATATAATGAACGATTTTTTGGATCCTTTCTGTTTGGTTGCCAGCGGTTCCAAAAATTAAAGTTTACCGAAAATTTTAAAATTTGTCACAATAATACACTTGCCCTAACTGAATTGCTGGAGTTATTTCATTTTTTACCAGAAAAATGTTTTTAAGAAGTTATAGGGGTTTAAACTTTGATCATTTTCACTCAGTCAAGAAACAGAATTTGGAAGCTGTGATTTTGTGCGTGACCGCATATTTTGTCGTCAATATCCTGAAAATAGCACGTGTTGTCAATATTTGTAAACAACACGTGTTATGTCTCCGGTAATTTTCTTTCATATAAATAAATCTTAATGTTAACTTGAAAATTTGCCAGCAAAATCTTATAAAATGACAATGTTCCAAAAGATGTACATGTTTATAAATAATCAACACGTGCTTCTTTGCAGATAAAAGACTTTTCAAAGACTGCTGTCAACACGTGCTTCCTCGAAGACTTTTCAAAGACTGTTTCTATGCCACCAGGCAAAAGAATTCTTATGTTTCCTTTGTTACTATCGAAATAGACACGTGGCTTACGATTCGCTAAAATGCCAACATTTTCAAACTTTAATTACTAATAATTCTGTATCTATTAATTTATAGCGAAAATTACTTTCACGTCATTAATTAGCCTATAAAAGTGTATCATTATACTGAATATGAAATCAATTCGAACAGAAAATCGACGCTGGCAGCCGCTGGCAACCAAACAGAAAAGATCCAATTTTTCATTTTATCACACTATATTTGATATTCAAAGAGTTAAAAAGGAAATCTAAATACTTAGAACACTGAACTAAAGAATTCATACCAGAATTGAAAGAGAATGTACTCGACATTTAATGAGAATTTTTAAAATTAGATTTATGTTTTTCTCCTTCTGACATAGTTGTCGAGATACCGTATGTTTCCTTCTTAACGATAAAGTAACTTAAGACTTTAAACAAAATTATTACAACGGCAATAAAAATAACAACAGAAGGAAAAAAAAAAAAAAATCCGAGACCTGCGTGAAATGTAACGAAAACAATAAAATGTTTATAATGACACTAATAGGATTAATAAAAACACCAAATAGTTTTGATAATCAACAACTATAGCGACATTATTCTAAATGTTAACAAAGCAACAAGAACAGAAACCTAACAACAAAACTGGCAATGCAATAAATTAACACCAAAATGTTAGCAACTCAACCATGACAAATATATGAAGTGCAACAACAACAAATCGAAGTAAAATGTGTAACAGGCATTAGATATGTGACATTTCCGAGAGGATGGCATTTAGTGTTTAATGTAGTATGGCCAAAAGCGTGAGTAAAAATATCTGACAGAAGTGTTGGAACAATTTACTTGTGAGGCATGTCAGGTAACCTTCAGGTATTTCAATAAATACCAAAGGCAGCCCCACTACTCATTACATTTCTTTAGCATCTTAACAACTATACTTTACCTCTCCGAAGCAACAGTTCATAGGAATAGTTTGAGATTTACAAATTTTAAGGGGGAAATTGGCTAAAATAGACTTGTCATATTCAGGGTTATAAAAGCTTTCATCCGTTAGAAATATTTTAAATAAACTTTATTTGATGTTTTTTTTCTGCTTACTCTTTTCTTTCACCTATTACTGCAGTATGCTAACGAGGATTTCCTTGAAGTTCAATATTTTAAAGTTAGTCAAATTATACACGAGCATTTAACATTTTGAACGTAGAATTAAACTCTTATAAGAGTTTGCATGAAACCCTCTTTTCAGGAACTAAACAATATTTTAGTAGCAACATATTCCCTAAATTAATGTTTGTGCATGAATAGTGCATACATGCATGCACGCACTCGTATGTGTGTTGCAGGTCTCTCAAGTCGGTTTCATCGTAGGATTGTTCATGTCTCATCACCAGAATGTATTACTCATACCGTTATCTGTAACTGAGCTCACACACACACAAAGAAAGAAGAAATTCTCGTTACACAAATGGCAAAGCTTCGAATCACAAGTCCGGTTCATTCGATGGCTTCACAACAGCTTTGTTTCAGGCAATGCAATCTCCTCATTTAATGTAGGTCAATTTTGAGATGGATGATACATGCCAAAGTGCCACGCACGTTGATGGAATCCGAAATTCCGAGATTACCATCCGAAGTTAATTGTTCAGCACATGATCAAGACTTATGTGATAAACAGCAATGCAAAACAATATGTTTCGGTTAAAAATCTGAACTGCTCATGAGCTTCTTAGGGACCACCAGCTCGGTTTTTGTTGGGTCGAATATGCCTGAAACATGCTTTTCTATATCATTTTCCGGTGCTCTAGCATTTTTGATAACTCCGGTAAAACCAATGTTACGACACTTGACATGGAAAAGCTTTCGATAAGAAAACCTCTTATTTAAGTTACCAATATAGGACCTCCACTCATTTCTTACGTCTTGTTTTTCATACTTTTCTCTCAGAGTGATCTCCGAGAGCATGTTTTGACGTGGATACTTCCGACTCAAATAATCAATTCGCTGCTCTACTATAACACAGTCTTCTTTCCTATTTTCCTTATGTCATCTCAATTTCATTAACTATACATATCTTGTTTTACTTCCTTAACAATGACATTGATCATATTTTCATCTCCCAAACGACGTAAAAAAAAGTGATATCAGTAATAACATTGTTCTACTCCAGCATTATTACCGCAGCATACACCCTCTTGCCACATGATGTCAAGCACTACATATTTGAGAAGACAAGGTTTCTTTGATTTAGCTGTCAACAATTTGATTAAATTTCCGGAAGCTGTAATAGCTGACGGAACACAAACTGCGAAACTTGAATATATAAACCCCGTCATTTCCCTTTTCGAAAATACAGCGAATAGATATCTAATTCTTTGAATCTTACTTTGAGCTTAAAACAGCCATTCAGTGATATGTGTGTGCGCATATACTCATTATGTATGTCGGTTCACGTATAACCAATGTGACTCAATTTGAATAACCTCCCTTCGTATGACACATCCTCTCACTCTCTTCATAATTCACACTTTTCTAATTCTTTTCTACTTCCATTCTATCTCTATTTTAATCGGCGTATTTAAAACAGAGAAAGAACTATACAGGTTAATGTTTCTCGGCTAAGACACATGCTATTTGTTCTCTACAAGCAATAATAATAGTGACTATGCTAACTTAAAAAAGCACCTATCAATAATATCTAAACATCATGTGACAAGAATCAAAGAACGAAGCTAAAAATTATAAACAACCAACAAACTAAATTTCATTAATAGAAAATCGAAAGCACAATGAAAAGAGACAAAATAAAATAAAATGCATGAATGAAATAAAAGGCATAGTTAGAAAAGGAGATAAGCGACAGAGGCCTTTGGATTGTTAAAATCTCGTATTTCACGTATTGTAGCCCAATAAAATGGTTTCTTTTAGTTTCTGGTGAGATAAGTCACAGTTATCGCTTCGTTTCGAGCAATTCCATCATGCACAAATGTATATATAAGCTAATTTTATATGCACTCGTAAAGACATAAATACAAATGTATACCCTACTAACAGAAACATGTTTAATGCCATATGTAGCATATCCATTACCAAGCCTAACATGCTATAAACACTACATGGAAGGTATAAGTTACTTATCCTAGATATAAAGGAGTGCAATAAATTGGAGTTGTGACGCTTAAACATTTCCCAAAGTTATTAGAAGCCTGGGTGGTATGGAATGTTTATTTTGTAAGAGAATTTATTGTGTTATAATAATTGTTATGCTCTTGATACAACAAGAATTCCTTCTATATCTTTCTAATTACTTGATACGTCCTTAATATTAGATCAGTAAAATCTTATATATTGATCATAAAATATTATTTCTAAAAGTGATTCTGACTTCAAGTATTCTGCCTTGTGTCTTTAACAAGTGCATAAATTTTCTGATCTATTTGCAAAATGATGTATAGGGGTAGATTTGGAAATATTGTAGAAATACTTAACTATCGAAACGTTATTATGCTACAATATATAAAACCTATTTTTATTTGAGATAAATATATTTAGTTTGCTTAATAAAGATCTCACACAAACTACAATTTAACATTGATACTCAAATATTTAACGTATCTCAGTGTGGTTTCTTGGTATCAAACTTTAGATTTTATCAGTTTGTTTTTGTCACTGCATGTCCGGATTCTGCATTGTAGCCCGATTTATTACGCAGATATCTTTTTAACTATCATTATGTAGAATTACTTAAACTATTAAATATCAGTGATCTAGAGCTCCTTCCGTGTTTCAATTCGATAATTAGATAAGCAATCATAAGAATATATCACCTAATAAACACCTTCTGTAGACAGCTGCTTACATGACATTTAGTAATTAAGTTTTGTATTTAGATATAGTTAAGCGAACAGGAACTTGCTGCCAATTGATCAATGGCTGAAGAGCTTATTATATCTCCTGAGAGATATAATCAACATTTTATAGAGTGAATACATAAACACAGTATAGTATTTTTAAGCATTAGACAATTCTTAGGATGGAAGTTTATTACTTTTTTAATGTTGATGAGTCAAATTTTCACAATTTTGTTCATGATTATGAAGAAGCTTTAAACATATTTTCTTACTCTTTTCAGCAACAAATCTCAGGAATGGAATGCATATAGAAGATTTCTTTGAAGTGCAGCAAAATACATCTTTTTTATATTTAAAATCACCTTTAAATCGCGAGGACACTGCAGAATTACATTTCACTATTTTATGTACGGTACATCTACCAACCCCAAAAGTTTCTACATTTAAAAGAAACATTAGAGTGATTGTCGGTGACGTTGATGATAACCCACCTTTATTTCAAACATTACAACATTTTCAAAGAACAATTAATCCAGCGGAGGTAAACATTTCAGAAAGTATTCATACAAACGGGCATAAAGACTATTCTTGAATGGGATATAATTTTGTTGATGAACATATTTTTTACACATCCTGTTTGTTTACTTTATTGTAGAAAAAATTCCTTGAATATCTATTGTGCGACTCTTAATTCTCTCTACTCTTTCTCCACTCTTATTCTCCCTTTCCGCTCTTACTTGCCTCCCTTCTACCTTTGTCTTCTCTCTCTGTCTCCTTTTCTTTCTTTTCTCTCTCTTTCTGTCCTTCTTTCCCTCATACTCTATCTCTTTTTACCTATGCTCTTACTCTATCTTTTCTCCACTCTTACCCTCTCTTTTCACCCCTGCTTGCCTTCCTCGTACCTTTCTCTTCTCTCTTTTTCACCCTGTTTCTCCATTCTCTCTGCTCCTTCACCCACTCTCTGTATCCTATTCTTTCTCCCGCTCTATATTTCCTTTCCCCACCACGTGACCGGTGTCCGATGAAGGCGGTGTTGCTCTTTTTTGCCCTGCCTTTGACCAAACTGGTCATGCTTGTCTGGACTCTTGTTACATCCATTAGAACTTACTCCATTTCATCCTGCGCACCCCCAATAAGTTCGTTCGATAGCTACACAGCTCTTTCTGTTGTTTTTGCATAATAATTATTATTTTTGTCTTCTATTGTATATAGCCGTAAGGATTCGTGCTGTAATACATGCATAATTCTTCGTCTGTATACAATCGCTAGCTTTTTCTCAGTAGCTTAAAGCAACACTGGCGCCTCCAAGATTGAGTGATCTCAATGATAATAGCGTGAAATCACGATGATATTTTGGCTCATTGACTGACGAGGAAAACTCAGCTGCAACTATTCCGTGTATCGTGTTTTTGTCTATATTCTTCGTCCGTTAAGTTTTCGTCTAGTTTTCCGTTTGCTCTCCTTTCGTCTAACTTTTTCTCCTTGTTGTGTTCTGTCTGTTCAACCCTTGATACACACACACACACACACACACACACACATACAAACACACACACACACACACACACACACACACACACACACACACACACAATATACTACGCCAATAATGTGAAAAAGCTATTACCTGACAGACAAGTGGTACTCTAAATTCACGCGAAGCTTTCCCTAAACTACAGTTGTAGCACATCGTGTATCTGTTACAAATTTTATTTACTAATCACATTTGTCTGGAAAGCAATTAATTATATTATATCTCACCTCCAGTCTCTAACTATATACACACACACACACACACACACACACACACACACACACACACACACACACACACACACACACACACACACACACACACACATATATGTATGTATATATGTTTGTATATGTGTATGTATGTGAGTATGTATGTATATGTATGTAGTATGTGTATGTGTTTATCATCCATATCATCGCATTCAGACTGAATAAGTATCCACTACGTCTCTAGCTATTTCGTTTAGCTTAAGTTTGTCATTAACTTTATCCATGACAAAAAAAAGGACAAAATAAGTACTAACAAGATGTTGTTTCCGAGCTATCTCCACGTAAATTAATTGTTCCTGTATCTTATAAAAATGATATTTATATAAGAATGAGGACAACAAACGTTTTTTAAATGATATAGTAGAATCTTAATAATTGAATCTGTTTTCTATTTGTATCATGATTTTTGTGCACAGAATATGAAAAATATCCATTATACGAAGCGTAAAAATTGTAGCGTTCCTCTCATTCCGAATAAGATAAACATGTAATAGAAAAATTAACCAATGAGCGAAGTTACTTTACTGAAAATGGCTAGCACGCTGGAGCATATATGTCTTTGATTACTGCAATGAATAAATAAAACAGCCATTAACAGTAAACAGCTCTGTTATTATAGTAAAATTGAAATTGTCCTTCTCTGACAAAATTCCAGTTAGTTTCTCCGACTGAGCTGATATTTTCTTGTGATTTCTTGACATTTTGCTTGTATGATTGTTTATTGCAGATATTCATATAGTGATGTATATTTCAGACTATCAAAAGCTTATCTGCCGTGGTAACTGACCGAGACATGGCAACAGCTGATGAATACGAAGTCACAGCACGAAACGACCCTCTTGGCATTGTAAAAAATATTACAAAGAGAGAATTTCACCATGGGCAACTAGTGGACCAAAAACCTGTTGCGAATAGCCCCACGGCAACCAGTATTGCAGCAGTAATTGGTAATAATATTCTTATCTTTATTTAGAAATTTATTTATTTGATATGTATTTTCAATTACTTCCTAATGGTTTTCTTATGATATTTCTTTTCTTTTCTTTTTTTTTACGATTTCAGAAATATATTTAGACCTTTTGTTTTTCGCATGTCTCACAAAACATACACCAACGTAGAAGTGTGTATAAATACTCAAGGTTAGCGAATCCCATTGACGGTTTATCCAGCAGTATTTATAGAAACTAGATAGTTTACTTGCAAATGTATTCAAACAGTATGTTTTTTCTCGTACAATGTCATAGTTGCATTATTATATGATCTCACACTAAAAAGAATAGCACAATAAACCGATAGTGGGAAAAGTAAACTTATCGTTGTTTTATATTATATTTTGTTAACTGGTATCCAACAGGCCAATTATTTCTTCATTTTTATCTTATTTTGTTTCTACTACTTATTCATTTGGAAGGTGACAGTGACAATAAATTCCCTGGGCAAATCGACTAAACAAATTCTACAATGAACGTTGTTCTAAATTACAGACTTATCAGTTGTTTAGCCAATTCTTACATCTTTCACCCGTATACTTCACCGAAAGACACGTTTGTAGACACACACATATATATGGCTATTTCTAATTTAAACACAAAACCAATAGTTTGAAAGGAGGATACTAGTCAATATCATCGACTCCAATAATTGACTGATACTTCATTTTATCGTTCCCTAATAGATGAGAGACAAAGCTGATCTCGCGGGACTTAAATGAATAGATAAAGGAAAAAAGGAAACTAAGCTATAGATATTGTAATACCTGGAGATGCGTGCAGGAGTGACAAAGAACTAGAAAAGATTGAAAAGTACAGACTACTAAAAGACGAAATTGCAAGAACGCGGACTATGAGGAGAGTATCAGTCATACCTGTAGTTGTAGGGGCACTCGGAGCACTAACAACCAGTTTCGAGAAATATGTCAAAGAAATCGGAATTGATATGAGAGAAGAGCAAGCCCAAAAGCTGCTCTGCTGGGGACAGCTATGATTTTGAGATTGGTACTTGGATGTTGAATGTCTTCTACGATTATTAACAGCCAAATATCAAAGCTTATAATGTGCGGAAAGATACACTGTGAGAGCTCTGACACCAGCCTACTGTCTGCTCCCACAGAATCTGCCAGAACAACCAAGACCGAACGTTCTGAGAAATAAAACAGTAATAATAATATACGATGGACTTCTACATATGTTTCTTCTACCTCATTTCACTCCCAATCTTGTCAGACCAAAACTATGACTAAAGACACTTTCGTAAGGCTCTGTACTGCCGGATCAAAACAAGACTACGTGGTCGCGAAACAAACTTCATAACCATGCAGCCATGTATATTTGAATGTCAGTTCCATTTATTTTATAGTATAACAAAGAAAAAAGAAGTATATCAGTTAGCTGAACACAAGTGACAATCAAGTTTTAATTAATGATAAATTTATGTATAATAATATATAAATGAACTCTTTGCTCTAGAAGAATGCGATGAAAGATATAGTTTGATTTGATGGATTTGATATTGCAGTGATTGCACAGATAAGCAGACAAGTATTTAATGAACAAGCTGATGACTTTAATTGAAATGCTGTTTGTTATTTTTACTGATTATCTTAATATGATATTGAATTCTGCTGCTTTGCAATTTCGTTTCGTATATATATAAAAATAGTTGTGAATATTGCGAAGCGTCTTTCAATAAATGCTTTCCAACAAAGGAAGATACATTTCATCTCCTTAAAGATGCATTTATTTTTCTTTTCCTGCAATAGCACCCTATCTGTTATCTCGATGCATAAACTATAATTTGAAACCGAATGGCTGTGATCTAATCTAAACTAGCACACTTGTATACACCAATAGCCAACTAATTGTTTTATGTATCTGAAAACGAGACCGAAACTATCAACATATATACACACACACACACACACACACACGCACACACACACACACACACACACACACACACACACACACACACACACACACACACACACACACACACACACACATATGGGAATATTGAATATTTCTTTGTTAACCTTAACGTCATGTTTCCTCTTCAATCCCTTTGTAATGAGGCCTTTTCGAAGATTTAGGAGATAATTAAGACCACAAATTTTCTTTGTCGAAATATCCGACAATTGCATTCCTGAAACAACTAGTGGTTCTCTTTCATGCATTAATGTAAGTATGGAGTTATTTACTAATATAACGCAGGGACATATAATATTATTTCAATGCAGCAGGGGGCTAAATGTAGTCGTAACTCTATCCTGTATAAATGCTTCCTCCTTGTTGGAACTCGAGGTAACCGCACAGCATTTAATCAAACGCTCCAGTATCATAATTTTATTAACATGCATTCAGTTACATTCATATTTCAAGGAATTTTTATTATATGTTGATGTTTCTTATGATTTTAACAAGAGAAATTACATTGATAACGGATACGCAATATCCTTATCTTTCCTGAATCACCACTACTGCCACTTTAAATAACACCACGGTGTGACCTCAGTTCACATCATAACTAATTCATTCACATCAAATACACCTGATTACTCTTGCGAGATTTCTTTACAATTGTTGCTATTCTCATTTTCGTAAAAGACTTGCATCTTGTAAGCCATCTTGCATACACACAGCAAATCCTCCATCTCTTTTTGCTGATTCTTCTTTACGATTATTTTTCGCCTCTAACACATGTACCTGAGAACGTTTGTGTAAGATGGTATGTACATATAAATATATACACACATGCATGTGAAAATAGCGATATTCATACTTGTAACTATCAGTCCATTTGTTTTTATTCGAAGCTACATATCAATAAATATATGAGTGCGTGTTTCATGTGAAAACACACAAATGTCTATCAACTAAACTGAAAGAATATTTAGTACATTTAAGTATTGTATTAAATTAATTTTTATAAGGAAAATGTTGTCAGTGTCTTTGAAATATCACTAATGATTGGCTTCGTTTTTCTTATTAAAATAAATATCAAAAATAAATTCCAATCAATCAATCCATCAATCATTCATTCATCAATCAGTCCGTCCATCTGTGTGTGTGTGTGTGAGTGTCTGTCTGTCTATCTGTCTATATCCCTATCTGTCTGTCTGTCTGTCTCTCTCTCTCTCTCTCTCTCTCTCTCTCTCTCTCTCTCTCTCTCTCTCTCTCTCTCTCTCATTCCTCTCATTAAAGCATTATCGTTTAAAAGTGAAAATTCGAGTTTGAATCCACTCTAAAGTTCTGTTATAGATTTCAGAATAAGACACTTAATGATAATCAGAAATGGAAACGATCGTACCTTGGTGTAAGCCTCTAACCATGAAACAAGGTTAAAAATCTGGGAATTTCGTAGTATCGTATTTAAAAGATTAATTTTTGTTATATATTGTTATAATTACATTTAGAAAGTATTTTAATTCAAACAATATGTAACTTGTAAGTAGACAATTTTAATTCAAACAATATATAATATGTAAGCGGAAATATTAGTTTCAAATTTTGTCACAAGGTCAGCTAGTTTGTGAAAGTGGGTAAGTCGATAACATCGACTCCCAGAGCTCAACTGGCTTTTTGTATTTTTAATCGACCCCGGAAAAGATGAAATGCAAAGTCGACCTCGGCGGAATTTGAACTCAAAACATAAAGATGGACGAAATGCCGTATAACATTTTGTCCGGCGTGCTAATGATACTGCCAGCTCGCCGCCGAAATATTACCATAAAACTCTTGGTACATTTGCATTCAGGCAATCTTTAAAAAAAGCTTCGTTGTCTTTGTGTATTTGTTCTACAAAGAAACCTAACTGGGAGGAGTAGATGGACGATAGATACCTGAATGTATAAGAATGAACAAACATGTTATTATTCTATAATAACTTGAACTCGGTCTATTGTAAAAATTCCAAAGATATGTCTAATTAATTTCTTTTTATTAATATGACGATTTGATGTAATTTTATTTTTCTAAGTATCTGTGAGTATTTTGTGAAGATTTTTGTGCCATAGTTGCTGTACGATGTGCAACAAGAGAGATTGGGAATTATATTATCTGAATGTCTGTTCTTCCATCCAGTAAATATACTTTAATTGTTTTCCCCATGCTCTATTGTTAGTGTAAATTTAGTAAATAACAAAGCTATTTTATGTTACTTAAAATTCGTCAGGAATTCTTCAGACACATAAATGAATAATTTTTCGTTAATTATACAGAAGATGTGTATTGCACGATATCTCAAGAGATATGTTATAGACAATATGAGAAATATATCTAAAGCTGTGCTACTGTGCAAAGGGATATTGAAAAATAATAAGCAATCGTAGCTATACTTTTGGCTTCAAAAGTTATAGGCATGTAATGCTAATGATGTTGGCCTGTTTCAAGTACTTTTGGAAGATATTTAAAGACCACTGATATACTTATTGTCCTTTAGATCCCTTTCAAGATAAAGTCAAATCACCAATGCCCCTACATTCGTCCTTTTTATAACTAGTGATATTTATTAAATGTCAGCAAGATGAAATATTTTTGATAATCATTCATTTTTAAATGCCTTCGCCGTATCTTGTGTTCGGCTATGTTTTTTAAAGTCATATGTATGTTATGCCTCTTTATTTTATGAATATGTATGTGTTATATTGTGTTTTCTTTCATATAAATGAATGTATGTTCATTGGTTTATAGTTAAAAGAAATATAGTTCATTTATACGTTATGATTTATTTTATTTCATAAGCTATTTATTAGCTTCATATCTAAAAGAATATGTGATG